>NC_057799.1:495407943-495410756 GCF_018294505.1 Triticum aestivum
GGGGGGAATACGACTGGTCATCTCTCTCTGAATCCTTCTCTGAGGAGCTATCTGTAACCAGCAAGAAATTTGCATCGACAGGTAGCACTGACTGCTCAAAAGACCTTGTTTTCACTCCAGATTTTCCCATGACCGACTCAAATGGCTGATGCACAGGAAGAGTAGATGAATGTATAAACATTGTTGACAAATGGAATACATTATGGAAAAAAATATGGCACAATACAATTCACATATACGATGACTGGCTAAACAGGATGGCATTGCATGATTCACGTATATGATGCCTGGCTAAAGAAGATGGCATTTCATAATTCCCATATACTCCCTCCGTTCCTAAATATTTGTCTTTTTAGAGATTTCAAATGGACTACCACATACGGATGTATATAGAAATATTTTAGAGTGTAGATTCACTCATTTTGTTCCGTATGTAGTCACTTGTTGAAATCTCTAAAAAGACAAATATGTAGGAATGGTGGGTGTATGATATAGAAACCAAACAGGTGGCATTCACACAAAGCAAATCTAAACTAAGCTGATGACATATAAGATGTATAATGTAAGCAATGCAAGGCGCCATATGCATGATATGACCAACATCAGCATGCCAGGTTAGAGCAAACACCTCAGGTGGTAAACAGGCGTGGTCAGCTCCTTCTGAATCTCCATCTGAACAGTTATCTTCCTCTGGAATACAATCTGGAAATGCAGGAGGGGGGGGGGGCACTTCGCCCACCATAGAGCGGCGTCTGCATGACATTATATTCGCACGCAACGGTCTTCTCTTTTTCTCTACATGTTCAGTACGATTGTGTACAATATCTGACATGCATAATAAACAAAAATAGTTAGATTTTGTAAGGCCTAAGGGGTGCATGCAAAAATCAAGACTGATGGTAGCAAACGAGTGGATGGATCCAAAACTAATGATAGCAGGTAGATTATAGCTTCAGTTTAAAAAGATAGACAATGGATCATCTATTGTTTGTTGCCCACCCAACATGAACCACATAGAAGACCCCAGATGAACCAGATAGTAGACAGATACTATTCGTTGCTGGCTCGATATGAGACCCATGGGCAATTCAAAACTCAAGATTGAACGATAAAGTAGCAGGTAATAATAACCGATGTATAACGTAAGCAAACACGAAAGACTGCGACCTCTCTTCTGGAACTGTGTAGTCCTCGGGTTCATCTGCTCAGTCGATGATGGTAATGCAGTTGGCGTGGCTGCCGGCAACGGGGAAGATGATCTGAGACGGCGAAAGGAAGTCTGCAGGGGGGATCTCTGCTGCAGTGAACGCTTCTGTCGATGGTGCACCTCAGGTGGGGTGGATGACGGCACGGCAGGAGCAGGACATAACACACAGAGTTTTCTTTGACGCCTATCTGAAAATGAAGTAAATCTGTAAGGGCTCCTTAGAATTGGAGGATTCTATAAACACAGGGACAGGAAAAACACAGGAATAGGATAGGAATGCACGTGCAAAATAGAGCATTTGGAAACATAGGATTTCAGTCAACCTGGGTGTTTGGCTCACATGAATTGGAAGAACAGAGGAATGGAGAAACAAACTGATGCGACGAGTGTACAACCTCTTTGGCATAGCCTTGTGGACCTCAGCATCATTGGGTTGGACGTGGAGGATGGTGATGATGCTGGTGTGACTGTCGGAGGCGGGGAAGAAGATCCGAGGCCTATGGAAACGGCGCTGAGGGTACTGCTCCGCTGTGATGGACGGTTCCGTCGTTGGAGCAGCTCCACTAAGGTGTACGGCGACAAGGCTGAAGCATGACAAGACAGACAACGTTAATCTGAAGTGGGACCCTAATATCATCTGCAATAGATGATGTAAAATACATCACCAAAAAGTGCTAGATGTAAAACGCATCAGCCGCGCCACGGCCGCTTCGACAGATGCTGTAAGTACTGTTCACTCTGAACTTAACTAAAGAAAATGAACTTCACAGTCTAAACTGAATTTTACTGTCGAAACTGATTGAACTAGTAACAGAGCATTGCAATAGATGTTTAGGGCGTTCGAGCACTAGTAGCAGAGAAGCAGTGATCTAAATCAGCAGACGCTCGAGCAGGGAATGCACTAGCAGAGAGCAAGTCATGCAGTAGCACCGTGAGCGAGTGCTAAAGCAGCATCTCCTGTAGCTGCCAGAGGTCGTGCAGGAGCAGCAGCAGCGCAAGCGAGAGCAAGAGCAGAGCAGCAGCACGAACGAAAGCAGGAGCAGTGCAGCAGCGCGACCGACAGCAAGAACAGAGCCGCAGCGTGAGCGAGAGCCGAAGCAGCTGCAGCTAGTGCCGTTGTGGAAGTCGCCGCCGAGGAAGCAACGACATGGGGGAGAGACGCCGTGGATGATGTGGCCGGCGACGGTGCTGTCGATGGAGACACGCCATGTCTGCTCGGTATCGAGCACCGGCAGCCCCGTGAGATCGAATAAAAGATAAAATGCAGCGGTGAGTGCAGAACCTCCTTGGTGGCACCGAGTTGGCCTCGGCTTCATCGGAGGAATTGGTGAGGGTGCTGCGGTTCCGGTGGGGCAGGTCAAGACGACGCTGTGGGGATTGAGGTGGCGCGATAGACGAGGCGAACGTCGGGGAAGCTCCTTGGAGCTGGAGGACGGGGCGGCTGATCCGGCGGGACGATGAGATCGACAACGGATCCTCATCCGGTGCGGTGGATGAGGGACGACGAGCTGTTGCGGTGGACGACGTAGTCGGGGAAGAGTCTCTGGCTGGGCGGCGGTCGGGAGGCCGCCGGAGGAGCGTGGGGTTTCGCGGGTTTTGGCGGCCT
>NC_057799.1:495410964-495447540 GCF_018294505.1 Triticum aestivum
AAGGGGGAGGGGGGAGCCAAGCTTAGGGACGCGCTTGTCCGAAATGTAGGGTAAGTTACCAGCGTACCCCCACCGGTTTTGACACCGCGATGTGGAGCTTCATTTCCAGCTGAGGGGTAGAAGGGGGATTTCGCATGTCTGGGCTGCGGGAGCGATTTCGGATGAGGAGGGAGTTCTCGCGCGCGTCCAAATTTCGGGATAACAAGGCGCGACGCGGGTTGAAGAAGCGGGAGTTTCAAAGCAGGTGAGACAAAAGATACTCGAGCTTGAAAATTTCGGGATAACAAGGTGCGGATTCCTTGTTCGGCAGAACAAACTTAATGTGTAAAAAAAACAATTCATAGAAGACACAAGAGAGTCATGTTCCCTTTTACTATATTGCTATAGATGCCATTGAAAAAACTACAAGAAAAATGTAAAAAAAATCGGGAGAACAAGATTACCCTGCACAGTACCAAATCGATTCGCACTTCCCTCAACAACAACAAAAAGCAAATCAATTCCCACCAAAGAAAGAGTAATGTCCCTTTTTATATGATTACAGATGCCATGATCTCGAATTTCTATTTTTGAATCCACGTTATGTTGAATTCGAATATATCGTTAGGTGACCTTGCGGTTTATAATGGATGTAGTCATACATTTTGATCTTCCATCATATATGAACATTTTACTCCACCATGTGAACATTTATATTGTCATCTACCATATGGACTAAATTTGAATCAATTTTCCTTATTTGAATACGATTGTTGTCAAGTTATACAATAATTTAAATATTATCTTGATAACAAAAAACATACTTATAGCAGTAATCATATTTCACTATGAACTACATGTACCATACGCTCTCCAATTCAAATATTTGTATCCATTTTATGTTGAATTCAAATCATAGTACATTATTGGTCTAGGTAGCGAGATGTTTGGGATAATCAAAACCCTGTTTTCATACGTATAATTTTTGGCTGAATTGGGACAAGTTTTGGTATAAGCCTCTTGCAAAACCGGAGATTCTCTCAACAAGCCTCGTGGTTCCGAGAGGAAACGTGTCACCTTTGTGTGCGAAACGATATACGTTGCCTCCCCCCTGATTTTATTTACAGAGGCAACATAGAACTATATGAGTGCCTTGTTAAATTTTGGAATTATTTCGGGTTCATTTGGCCTTTTTATACATTAATTGAGTTTCTGGACTTTTAATGTGCATAATCTAAATATGAATTGCATGCACATGCTCCGGTGCACCAAAGTGGGTTGAAAAATCACATGTGTGTCCTTGGTTGAATTTCTAGGTCCCATGGAAGAAATGAGAATGAAATTCAAACATCTGGGCGTCATGACTCGGCCGAAAACATCGAGAAACTTTGATTTTAAATTCATGTAAATCCAAAACTCGCCTGGAAATCATGAAACTTGGCATGGTGTCATGTCATGGCACTAACATGTTGTGGTAAAAAATTGGGCCGATTTGGAAGCTCGTGGTTCTAAGAGGGAACGTGCCACCTTTGAGTGTGAAACGATATACGCTACCCCCCTTGAGTTTCTTAACAAAGGCAACATAGAACTACATTAGTGCCCTGTTAAATTTTGGAATTATTCCGGGTTCGTTTGTCGTTTTTTATACATTAATTGAGTTTCTAGTCATTTAATGTGCATAAGTCAAATTTGAACTACAAGCACATGCTCTTGTGCACCAAAGTTGGTTGAAAAATCACAATTGTGTCCTCGGGTGAATTTCTAGGTCCCATGCAAAAAATGAGAATAAAATTAAAACATCTGGGCATCGTGGCTCGGCCGAGAACATTGAGAAACTTGGTTTTAAAATTCTTGTAAATCCAAAACACGTCTGAAAATCATGAAACTTGGCATGGATGTCATGTCATGGTACTACCATATTGTGGTAAAAAAAATTGGCCGAATAGGAACAGATTTTGGTATACGCTTCTTGCAAACCGAAGCTTCTCTCAAGAAGGCTCGTGGTTCTGAGAGGGAACATGCCACCTTTGAGTGCGAAACGATATACGTTGTCCCCCTTGAGTTTATTTACAAAGGCAACATAGAACTACGTGAGTGCCCTGTTAAATTTTGGAATTATTCCGGCTTCGTTTGGCCTTATTTACACATTAATTGAGTTTTTGGTCATTTAATGTGCATAATTCAAATTTGAACTACAAGCACATGCTCCCGTGCACCAAAGTTGGTTGAAAAATCACATTTGTGTCCTCGGGTGAATTTCTACTCCCTCCTTCCATCTATATAGGTCCTAATGCGTTTTTCGTGGCTAACTTTGACCAAACGTTAGAGCAATAATATATGACATGCAACTTACACAAAGCATACCTTCAAATTTGTATGTCAAAGGAGCTTCCAATAATATAATTTTCATAGTATACATCTCATGTGCTATTAATCTTGTCAATAGTCAAAGGCTGTCTTGAAAAACACATTAGGCCCTATATAGATGGAAGGAGGGAGTAGGTCCCATGCAAAAAATGAGAATATAATTCAAACATCTGGGCATCGTGGCTCGGTCGAGAACATTGAGAAACTTGGTTTTAAAATCATGAAACTTGGCATGGTGTCATGTCATGGTAGTACCATGCCATGGTAAAAAAAATTGGCCGAATAGGAACAAATTTTGGTATAAGCTTCTTTCAAATCGGAGCTTCTCTCAAGAAGGCTCGTGGTTCTGGGAGGGAACGTGTCACCTTTGTGTGCATAATTCAAATTTGAAATACAAGCACATGTTCCAGTGCACCAAAGTTGGTTGAAAAATCACATGTGTGTCCTCGGGTAAATTTCTAGGTTCCATGCAAGAAATGGGAATGAAATTCAAAATTCTGGGCGTCGTGGCTGGGTTGGAAACATTGAGAAACTTAGTTTTTTAATTCCTGTAAATCCAAAACACGCATGAAAATAATGAAACTTGGCTTGGTGCCATGACATGGCACAAACATGCTGTGGTAAATTTGCAGTCCGATTTGCGAAGGCGCACACATTAACAATCAACAAAGTCATTTTGGAACAAGTGCTGTCACGTTACAATCGGAAACACAAGTATTATTGAAACCGTGGGCGTTCTACTTACTAGTACCATTTACGTGCCGCCACGCATCCCCATTTTTTATTAGCTAGGAGGCGCCGTGCAGGGTAGCTATTTGAGTACAAGAGGCGTGCGATCAGACCCCTGCGCGTGCTTATCGGGAGGAGAGCCCTTTGACCTCCATCTACCGTCCACCTCTCTCCCAAGGTCTCCATTAATGGCGCCCGAGCCTCTATTTAATGGTGTGGCTATGTCTCACTCGACTGAGATTTAAGAGAGAAAAAAGAAAATCTGAAAGCATGGATCTTGATGTAAGATCCGACGGACCTATATAGCATCTACTGCGACTTATAGCAAGACTGATGAATATATAAGGACGATTAATATTTTTTGATCAAAGAAGGGCTTGCCCCTTCCGATTTTCATTACTGAAAACCACCACATTCACAAGAAGTACAACACAACTCCAACCTAACACGAAGGACTAAAAGCTACCAGATTGAAATCGCAACATCCCAAGAGGCCAACAAAGGCCAAACATCCGCGCTAGAACCCAACATTTCACCACCGAAGACACAATCCACATCCTAAACCGATTATTACATCAAAAGAAACCAGGAAACTGAAGGAAGCCCAGCAGCAACTAGAAGAACAGCAACGCCAGGGTCGCCACAGCAAGAGTTTTCTTCATTCCAGCCTCACAACATTGATCTTCCATAGAAAGATAAGGACGATTAATTGTCTTACATAATTAGAAAGATAATTAAAGAAGCCACATGCGGCTACGCCCAAAATACACAAGGGTAAAAGACGAAGGAAGACAAGGATCTGGCTCGCTGATCTCTACTTTCTTGATGCGTTGCTGCAGGCCGCGGGAACTAGTCTCCGCGGCGAGCGGCGATGAGCTCTTTCGTGTCCTCAAGACGCTGCTTGAGAACATCCACGGATTCCTCCACCAGCCTTTGGCGCTCGTTGCGGAGCATGTCATTCTCGTCCATAAGTTTCTTGACGATGACGTCGGTCCTCTTCAACAAGGCACTGGTCTCCTCCTGCTGGTCTGCACTTCGGACGATCTTCTCCCTCAGCAGGTCGCGCTCGGCCCGGAGCCTCTCATTGCCCTCCCTTAGTTGCTAGATGACGCCGGTAGCATGTTCAAACGAGGCTTTCATGTCGTCCTGCAACCTCGCCCAGCCGGAGATCTGATCCATCTGGCTATGGACGATCGCATGCATGCGCCTGTAACAGTCGTCGCCTGCCCGCGAAAAATTTTCCCAGGCCGCCGCGGCGCGGCGGGACATCTCTGCTGCATTCATGGTGCGGCGGGACATCTCTGCTGCTTCCACGGCGGGACCTCCGTGCTGCTTCAGCGGCGCGGCGGGACCTCTGTGCTGCTACTTTCGCGTGGCGGGACATGTCGGCTGCTCTCGCAGCGAGGCGGGACATCTCTCATGCTTCCGCTTCCATGCTCGCCTCTCCCTGGTGGCAATCTCTCGACCCATAACTCACGCTGGCCATGGCAGACGCAAGGGAAGGATGCTGAATGACTTGTTTGTTTTTGTGGATCAGGAGTTGAGGAGGAATGTGCAATCATCTTGGCATACTAGTATTTATGACCGAGTACTAATACGCTCCTAAGTGGGAAACCGTTTAGGTTGTGATCGGTGTGAATAGGTTTGCAATTCAATATAGCGTGGTACTAATACGCTCCTAAGTGGGAAACCGTTTAGGTTGTGATCGGTGTGAACAGGTTTGCAATTCAATATAGCGTGGAGTAATTTGGAATGTGACGAGACGCAAGCTCAAAATTTATTGACGGTTCTAGTTTCGAAGTGCGACACTATTCCCAGATGGAGTACTTCTTTTTCTACTCCCTCCTTTTCGGTTTTATAGGGCTTATCTCAAAATTTTAGTTTTTCCATTTTATAAGGCTCAATTTGGTTGTTCCCCAACACATGTTCAGATTCCAAGGTGCATTAAATCATTGCATGCAAGTATTAAGAGAAAATTGACCAATGCATGTACTTTATGCATGCATGCATTTCAATTAATGCATTGATAAACATAATTTTTTGAGAAAAACAAGAGCATTAATTAGGTGCTTTTGCAAACTACAAAAAATATTCCTCCACTCACCATCTTGGTTGGTGAGATTTTAGAATTAAGCCCTATAAACCGGAAAGGAGGGAGTACTGCTGTGTACGTGCAATAACTGGCACCGTCGTATACATATCTTACGGTTAATGGGGCGTTCGACAGGAATAGCCGCGTGGCGAGCTCTCACACACGCGTCTGTTTTTTCTCGAAAAGGAGGATGATGACCCCCGGCCTCTGCATCTGGGAGTCACACACGCATCTGTAGCTACGAATTGTAGTGTTCTCCACCATCCGATTGGCTCTATCATGGATGTACCTATATACTAAAACATGTCTAGATACATCTATATTTTGACAAATGGAAGGCATGTATTGTGGAACGGAGGGAGTGCTTGTCATCAAAATGGATAAAAAGGGACGTATCTAGAACTAAAATATGTCTACATACATCTCCTTTTATCGATTTTGATGACAAGTAGTACTTCTTACCCAAAGGAACTTTATATCCAACAGACACAAAATATCCGTTCGACTGTTGGAAATTACTGATCTAATGTCGAAGTAATTGCTGCATCGCCACCAAAACCCACCATTTCTTAAGCTAAAGTAGACCAGGGTAATCCCTATATTAGCATATTACTAAGATAAACAGAAGGCACTGTAGAAACATTTAGGACGTGAGATTGTCAATCTGAATGTGGAGGGACACAAGCTTAGCCCCGACCAGCAGCTTGGGCGGAACTGTCAAGAATGTCAGCTCCTGCACGTCGACGTCGCTGGGATCCTTGCTGCTTGTCACCTCCATTTCCACCTTGACGGCGTCAGTCGTGCCTTTGGGCTCCCCCGGTGGGCCATTCGCCCATAGCTTGGCCACGTAGTGCGGCAGTGGGGACGCCCCCGCTCTGATGCAGATGACCGACACGGCGATAGGCGCGCCGATGTCGAGCATGCCGCCGACCAAGAAAAATGTGCGGCGGTCCTCCTCCGCGAACAGCAAGAGCCGTGGCTCCGACAGTGGCACTTGCAGCTGGAGCACCTTGCCATACTGGATCCTGTGCACGGGCATGGGATGCGCGGTGCTGATGTGGTGGTAGAGCGCCGGCGGCGGGCCTTCATAGCCACAGACGGGCACGGGGCATTTGCAGGGCGCGAGCGGATACACGCTCTGGTGATCGGCGAGCTTGTGGTAAGTGACGTAGAGCCCACAGCCTTCGTGCAGGCACTCCACCCTCACCGACGAAAGGACGGAGTCCACCGCCGTGTTCCGCACGTCGAAGCCACCGTCGCGCTCGCACTTCTGGCACTGCCGCTGGTTCCCGGGGCGCTCGACGCGGTAGTCCGCGCAGGCCAGGTGCCCTCCCTTGCACTGCAGAAATCAATCGAACAGCACATCAATCAAGAAACCTGCACCTTGCTCAATCAGCCGAACGGACGAGGTGTATTCGAGCCTCATACACTGGAGGCATCAAGGGGCGGAGGCACAAGGGGCAGTGGAGCACGGTGAGGTCCATCGAGACCTTAGAGAGCTCCATCGCCGGGTCCTGTTCGGTCTGCATGATCTCGCCCTCCTCGTGCACAACCATCTCTCGACTTGGGCCGGGGTATTACAAAGCTTTACCGTCACATATTTTATACTACTTCAAGGTGTATTAAATCAACACATGCAAGTATGAAAAGGAGAGTCACGGCATGCATGCATGCGTTGTAATTAATGCATCGGTAAACGCAAATTATTGAAATATATCGAGTGCAGTGCTTTGATGTGTCGCGTCAACTCGTACATCAATGAGAAGTTTGATTATCCTCTCCCTCGCGGACTTAACTGCACCTGCCTTTGGCTGTATGACAGGTTGGCCACACACCTGTCGGGCCCACCTGTCATACGCGCAAAGGCAGGAGCGTCCCTCCCTCGCCCATGAGCGTGGTGGCTGGCAAGACTAGGAGAAGCTTTCGCTACACGCTCTCCCTCCCGCACGCGGTGGACATGCAGCAGTTCAATCGGTGTCAGATGGCCAGAAGCGTACTGTAGTACTCCTCCAGTGCAGTAGTACTCCTTCATTGTTCGACTTCCCGAAGAGGCGAAGAGCCAAACGCAGCCCGGACGCTCGTGTGGCTGTTTCATGTGTAGAGTAGTCTAGGATAGCGTGTACCGTGCCTGTAAGCTTAAAATCGTTGGGGTTGGCTCCATGCTATGTGGCCGTCTCGAAGTTTTTTTAAAAAAAATAAAATAGTCTTCTGGCCCTACCTGACACCCTGGTGATTGTAGTTTGCACGCTCATCTGGTCAAGACAGGAATATATATTTTAATTTTTTTTCGAAAAGGGGGGACTCCCTGGCCTCTGCATCAGAACGATGCATACGGCCACATATATTTTAATTTGTGGTGGGCAAATGTTAGAGGTTGCAGAAAATATATTGTACACTGCGGGTCTTTTAGCCAAGTCTAGAGGCAAGCATGTGGGGCCAGTGCTATGATGTGTCGCGTCAACTTGTACAACGAGGAGAAGCTTGATTTTACTACACGCCTTCTCCCTCACCCATGCGCGCGGTTGCTCGCAAACGAGGACAGGCTTTTGCTTAGTAGTACTTCTACAACAAGCTATCCGTCCCGCTCGCGGTGGACGGACATGCAGCAGTGGATTCGACACTGTAGAAGTAGTAGTAGTAACATCATTGTTCGTCTTCTGGAAGAGGCGAAGAGCCAAGCGCAAACCGAACGTTGCAGTTGCGAACATTGGAGCACGCATATAGACAGGCACTTGCATGAGACAAAATTGCTATGTGAGCCCACTATTGTACTAGTACGTACAGCTACTTGCTAGTACAGCCCTGTAAACCAGAAAGGAGTATTTGCCCTTCTAGAGATTTCAACAAGTGACTAGACTACACCGAGACGGAGTACATATGGAGCAAAATGAGTGAATCTGCACCATAAATAAATACGTACTAGTTCTATCGTTTTCCTCTCCGAGGTGCACAATATTGAGTATACTGACTAGTCTCTTTTTGACATGCATTTACGTTTTTACACAGTACAGACGCAAGAGCTCATATACACGCGCATACACTCACCCCTATGAACGCACACACGCACGACACTATCATCTTGAAATTTACGAAGTCACCATAGGCACCTCGTCGTCGACGGGTCCATAGGTGCTTGAATGCCAAGGAGGGAGAGGGTAGCGGTTCCCGAGACGTTGAACGGTCAATGATGCATCCTCAATTACATGCAGAGGGAATTAATTGGAGAAGCAGAATAGAGCCAGCATGATGTGAATGCAACACAGTTTGGACTCTCATATAATAAAGGCGCCCCACCACTCCAATCCATCTACTCCCAAGTCTCTGTGCAACACTGCTCACTCCAGTCCAAGACCAAGTGACCAGAAGCCACAAGCACCTATGGAGGCGATGGACGCGAGCGGCAGTCGGCTGTGCCAAATCATCCAAGGTGCCGGCCTGCGGCCCCGCACCGTGCAGCGTTTCCAGACGGTGTTGGCGACCGCAGGCATCGTAGCCCTCGCCGACGCCAGCTTCGCCTCTCGCATGGACGACATGATGGTCAACTCCATCCGCAAGTTCACCGCCGTCAAGAAGCGCGCGAACGACCTTGCCGTACTGCTCCAGCCCGCGCGCCCAGGCTCCTCATTGCCTACCACCCTCATCGGCCTCCATGGTGACGAACTCTTTCAAGCCCTGGTGGCCCTGCAGGTGCCGGAGGTCGCGACGAAGAATGTGCACCTCGAGGCCACGCTTGCCGCGCAGCGCCTCGCCATGCAAGAAACCGTCGACCTGCACATCTACGTCTACGAGGAAATCGTCTACATAGGCCACTAAAAGGCAAGCGAGGACAAAAAGACGTTGGCCTTCTTCCAGCGGCTGGAATCTTTGGACGCCATTGTTTAGAAGCACGTCGACCTGGCCACAAAAGCCGCTGCTACTTAGGCGCCGTTCGGTGGGCCGGCGCCCTGAGTCGAGGAGGTGGACGTCGTTGATGGATGCATCTCTTCTTGCCTCCTGTAACCAGCACTGCATCGCCTCGTGGCCTTAATGTTTTATTAGTATAGTACTCCCTCCGTTCCCAAATATAAGTCTTTCTAAAGATTCCAGCAAGTGACTACTACATACGGAGCAAGATGAGTGAATCTACACTCTAAACTATGTCTACATACATCTGTATGCTGTATTCCATTTTAAATAGTATCTAAAAAGGCTTATATTTATGAACGGAGGGAGTATATGGCATTTTTATTCCAGTCGTAACGTTTTCACTGTGAGGTGGGGCCGTAGTTGAGCAAACCCACCCCGCTCACCGGGCGTCGGCCGAGTTTAGAATTAGAAGAGAGAAACGAGGGAGGAGAGCTAGCTGTAGCACGGACATTGTTGTCAGATGGGACTCATGTTTATAGAATAGGAGTACTGAGCACTCGTACCTCTTTTTTTTGAGGGAAAAATTAGTCGTATGTCAAGTACCACTAGTTGGGTGCGTGCGACCTATAGCTGTCATCACTTTAGGTCTCCTTTTCGAACCACGACTACGCTTCACAGTACATATTATTTCACGCATTTATCCTCCTATATGTACTCCTAGGCTATTTCCACGTGCTCCCATTCGCCGACATGTGGGACATAGAGCATCTGGGTCGTAGTGCATGCACGACTCGGAGCATATGCCGGGGTACTTTACATTTCAGACCTCATGAATTACATGCAAACCCCCCGCAGAAGAATAAATAAATGAATGAATTACTACATGAAACCGGATTATTTTCGTGGAAACGGGAGCACGTTCATTAAATTTTGGACAAACACGTTTATAAAAAATGACCGGACTGAAACCAATCTAAGGGCCACTTTGATTTTTCCCGCAAAAAAAGGGCCTCTTTGATTCGCAGGATACTGAAAACACAGGAATGGGGAAAGTATGATGGCGATGAACCGAGACGAGGAGAACTCTAACTCAGTTAGAGGTTAGAGTTAGATTCTAACCCTGAACTAACTCTAAACCAAAGAGGTGTATGGATGGCAGGGTTAGATTGACAATAAATGCTCTATCTCAATCATTTGACTACTTTGGACCCTATTTCCTGCCGGATTTGGAGGGTGCTTGGATACGTTTTAGTTCCATGACTAAAAGTAGTGGGACTAAAACTTGCTAGCCTCACCCATGCTTGGATCCAAATACTAAAGAGACTAAAATCAAGTTAATGAGCATTTATTATCCTCCAAACCCTCCAATCTAGAACTCGCCTGTGTTAAAGGAGAGGAGTTAAATGAGGAGAGAGAGGACTAATCCACATTTTAGTAGGGGTACCCCTGACTAAATTTTTTTAGTCCCACGACTAGTTTTAGCCCCTCTTTAGTCAGGGGTGCTTGGAACTTTAGCCTCTTAAAGAGACTATTTTTAGTCAGACTAAAATAAGTCCCTTGGATCCAAGCACCCTCTTGGTGTGGCCGGCTCTTCTGTGGCCTCCTCCCGCTCACAATTGACATAAACGAACCATCTATACAAATCAAGCATGCAAAACATGATAATTTTTACTTTGTCCATACAAATGAGATATCCCACTTAAACATACAAGTCGTCAATCAAGCTTCACAAAATAAAAAAACACTTCATGAAACAAAGAATGAGCTAACTCATCACGGAAGTCATTCACGATAGGGAGGGAGCCCGGAGCCCCTCACGCACCGAGGGAGGAGCTCGCCATCATCGCTCTGGAGGAAGGCTCTGTAGAGCCCAAGCCCCGGGAACCCCTCCAACGCCGGCCCTTGCGAGTTGAGGTCGACACCAGCATGGGTAGCAGGGCCGCTTGCCGCCGACTGGGAACTTAATCTTTGGGCCTCTAGAAATAATGCAAGCCTGTAACTAAAATACCTAGAAAGGTGAACTGAATCTTTGGGCCTCTAGAAATAATGCAAGCCTGAAACTGAAATACCTAGAAAGGTGAACTGAATCTTTGGGCCTCTAGAAATAATGCAATCCTGAAAGTGAAATACCTAGAAAGGTGAACTGAATCTTTGGGCCTCTAGAAATAATGCAAGCCTGAAACTGAAATACCTAGAAAGGTGAACTGAATCTTTGGGCCTCTAGAAATAATGCAGACCCAAAATTGAAATACCTAGAAAGGTGAACTGAATCTTTGGGCCTCTAGAAATAATGCAAGCCTGAAATTGAAATACCTAGAAAGGTGACCTGAATCTTTGGGCCTCTAGAAAGATTTATTACCTCCTCAAGCAGCATCAAACAATTCCATGCGTGCACCACAAATCTATACCAAGTTTGATCATGATCTACTTTTCCAAATCAGAATTAGTGCTAGAGCAAGCAAGATCAATGATATGGCTGTGAGACAGAGAAGGAACGAACAAACTCACCCCTCTCGCGACCTCCCTGGTAGATGCGCCGCCTCCGCGCACAACAGAGGGAGAAAAACGACTGATGAAGGGGGAGCGGGGCGACCTTCAAAGGCCGGAGGGAGAGGGCGGCCGGAGTAGGGCGGCGGAGGCCGGAAGGAGAGGGCGGCCGGAGGAGAGAGAGGGCGAGCGGCCCTATGGGGAACAGAGAGGAGTCGTGCGAGAGGGGGGGGGAGCGATCTGGTGCGGGCAGGGGAGATATTTTTAGTTCTCTTTTATTGGGCCCGAGGATAACTATCCCAATTAGAACCTCTCCACCGGGCTAGTTTTTTTAGCTGGGTTAGAGTAAACTAGCTCAAACTAACCCCTCTTGTTTCGATAATTTGAGGCTATTTCAACCCAAACTAGCTCTAACTCAGGGATCCAAACAAAGAGGAGTGTTACTGTACATGCTACAGTGTGGACCGTAGCACATTGTTTTTTATGGCCATATCACCACATTGTTTTCTACTGCTGGTTCACTGGGCTGCCGTGGTTCGCACTCCTCCGACCTGAGTAGTACTCTAGTATAGTACTAGTATATACCGCATCATTCTTTGCTCCTTCTTACTACTCTGACATGTGGGAGAGCCAGCATCCGGGTCGACATGTCATGCACCAGATTAGAGCGCGGAATGGAAGGGGGGCATCACCCCGGTCGGAGCGCCAGTAATTCATGACTATAGTGAGTGGTCATATCACAAGTCTTTCCAGCAGTAACGCACCGTCAAATCGCACAGCCCCACTCGCTCACCCTCCTCGCCTCTCTGTCAAACCGCCTACCCGAAAACTGTCGCGCGTACTGCCCGGGAAAAGCCCCGCACTCAACTTTTAACTACGCGAAAATAGTTCGAGCTTGTTCGTTCTATATAAATACAGTACTTACTGTATGTTTATTCACCCGTGGGGTTGTTCAATGAATGGAGGGGCGGGGAGCACAAGTGAACAATACTGTAGTATTACTAGTAGTAAGTAGGAGTCATACAGTAGTCACCTTAAATAGAGAGTTTCTTTTCTTTAATGCCACGTACACAAATTGAAACGCTTGTTGTGGAGAGAAAAAAGATAATCACTCCACTATATATGGACGCAGGGGCCTGAGCGCTTGCTTTACTAGGGTTGCTCTCTTCATTCTCTCATCCTCTCCAGATATAAACAAGATAGCGGTAGCGACATTTTCTCTCTGCTCACCGCTGGTCATAGATCCGGCCGGATCCCTTCGGCCGGTGTGTGTAGAGGACTAAAAGGTGCATCGTTCACGCGGTCATCGCCGCCGAGGGAGGAAACCCACAGCTGCCGGAGGGGCCCGATCCTCTGCACGTGCCATTCTCTCCGACACAGCGCTGACTCGGGAGGTCCTCCGACCCTTCTTCCTCCCTGCCGTATTGTCCGCAGATCCGACCTGCCGCCGCCGACATCCCGGCGACCCTCAGGTATAAGTTCTTCGAAACTGGCCTTGCTCTACTGCCCCAGCTCCCCACGTGCCTGCATGTGCATCTTTTTCTACTCCCATCAGCTCTTCCAAAGCCACCTAAGTTTTTAGTATTATTAGAGGTAAAGCTACTTCATGCATTCGAATCTAGGGCTTTGTTCAAACAACGAAGAAAGGGGGGAAAGTTGTAGCATGAATCTAGGACTTGATTCAAAGAGGAAATAATATGGTGAAAGTAGTAGAGATCGGATACCCAACCGGTCTCTTGGTTGAAAAGGGAAATAATGGGAAAACGCAGTACAGACTGGATAAGGAACAGATCTATTATTGGTTGAAAAAAGGATAGAAAGTGGCGGCTGGTGGACAAGTCAACAGAGTATGTCCAGGATTAGATTTGCTGCCATCACATAGTAAAAGGTCTCCAGGATTAGATTTGCTGCCCTCACATAGTAAAAGGTCTCAGGATTAGATTTGCTGCCCTCACATAGTAAAAGGTCTCCAGGATTAGATTTGCTGCCCTCACATAGTAAAAGGTCTCCAGGATTAGATTTGCTGCCCTCACATAGTAAAAGGTCTCCAGGATTAGATTTGCTGCCCTCACATAGTACAAGGTCTCCAGGATTAGGTTTGCTGCCCTCACATAGCATGAACAAACTCGGCATCACCACTTTATGCCTCCTTGTATGTACATTGTGCTGATGCGTCCCCTGTCGCATGTCCTTATACCAACCTTTTGCTGTTGTTAATGTAAGGGCGCATGTAAAATGAAGCGATCACACTGTTACCTTAGGGACATGTCTAACAGTGTTATTGTTAATCTAATGCCTCCAGTGATAAGATGCAATTAAACTGTGTTACAAATGGCACTCCTGCTGTTTTCCCCAGTATGATAAGTAAGTTGCTCCTTTACGCTGCTGAGTGTCCTGGTGTCCCCACGGCCCCATGCCCTTAAACCAACTCTTTAGCTGCTGTTGATTTACTGTGTCTGGTAAACAAGCAATGCCACCATTAAAGTAATCCCATATTTGAGGAATCTCATTGTTGATCATAATGCTTCTGGTAACATGAAGCGTTGCTGACGTTTTAAAATTTCTACTGTCCCTGCGTGATTGCCATGAACATAATTAAGATGCTTCTTTTCATTTTGTATATGTTTCGTATATTCTTATTGACCAGCAACTGTTTACTTTCTATCTTTTTGTGCAGATAGGGATATCCATTTCACCTTGTTGCTATTGTGACCTTTTGGTGAACTGCACAAAACACTTTTTTGGAATGAGTGTCTTGTGTAGTTCAACTAAAATGTTACATGGTCAACATCTCTCAATTTTGGTGGAACTGCACAAAATGGTGATTGGAGTTTCCAAAATCTCCGTCAAATTCTGCTGGTAATCTCGTGCAACATTTTATTAGCCTTTGCAAGATGAGCCGTAGCTGAATGATGCAATCTTTGCTTCATTTCAGGCGAACTGCAGAAAAAGTGGCATGAATTGAATCATCGAGTGGAGCTGCAGGTTGACTTCCACTAGTGCCACTATTATAGTAATCATGCTCTTTATTATCTGCGCTGTGCAAACAGGAATACTCAACTAAAGATGTTGTGACGGTCAAGAGCATTCACCAAGTTCTTCAATTGTATGACATGGCTAGCCAAGATGGATTTAATCCCGATATTCACTTTATCAAAAGGCTCTAATGGGTTGGTTCTGAATCTTGCAAGCTGGGAATCAGTGAGATGTGTAGGCATCTTTGTTGTACTTATTATTTGAATCTTATTTGTTGGTTCTGAATCTTGCAAGCTGGGAATCAATGAGATGTGTAGGCATCTTTGTTGTACTTATTATTTGGATCTTATTTGTTGGTTCTGAATCTTGCAAGCTGGGAATCAATGAGATGTGTAGGCATCTTTGTTGTACTTATTATTTGGATCTTATTTGTTGGTTCTGAATCTTGCAAGCTGGGAAACATGGCATGATGATGCAGAGGACAACAACCATAACAAACAGTTCAAACTTGGTAGTATTATCTTTGTGAAAGTGCGACAAATGTGCTGATCGTGAGCGTCCTGAGAATAATAATTCTAATTGTTGTGCATGTTGATCCTGTGGCACTGATAGAACGAGCAAGTGCATTGCTTGTTTTAAGTATAAATTTCTATTAAAGCTAATTAAATTTAAGTAAAGTGACCACTAACTCCTGTTATTACATTACCAATACAGACCCGCTCGTGAACCGACATGTGGCCGAGGGTGCATCTTCTGCCGGGCGTGCAGCGGACGAGGGAGGGGTAGTAACTGTTGTCGCCTGTACACACTCAGCTTACTGTTGAATCTAGTTCCCCAAGAGCTGAAAAATGAACTGCTGCCACCGCCTACACACTCGTTCACTCGAAGAGACTCCAATGGCGATCCGAGGGGTGAGCCTGCTGGGTATGGACTTCAGCAAGGAGTTCCCCTTTGAGTTCGCTGTTCAGTCCTATGGCTGCACCAAGTTGAATGTGATGTACACCAACGATACGGACTCGGTGAAGCTCTGCCTCGCCTTAGTCCTATGGCTGCACCAGGTTCTGGAGCATTCACCTGTTTCATTGGCAGCGCCGACTGCACCTTCTCTACGGTGGAGAGAAGGAAGAACGCGACGATTCGGCCATCTGGTGCAACAAGCTTGTCGACATCCAGAAGCAATACAAGATCATCAGCAACAGGCAGGAGAAGGACTCCGTGGTTGACCTTGCTGAGACCATCATCGACCCCTGATACGCCAACATGAAAGAAGACGACCTGAACATGTGGGAGGTACCTCTGAATCTAGCCTACATAACCTAGGCGGCCAAGGACGCATACGCATGCTACGACATGTACAGGCAGATCTTGGACATGAGGGCGTGTCTGCTTCCCGTAACTGACGAGTACACGGACAGCCGCAGCGTCATGATCAAGCGTGCCAGGAAGGTCTAGATGTTGTACTTTATCTGTTTATAAGCACCTTTATCATCTGAGTGTTTCATGCATTAGCCTATGTGTCGCAATTATCTGTTTTGTCCGAAATATTTCTTTTAAGAACCCATTAACCTGATTGCTTTTTTAGTGGCTATTTGCTTATGTATGTAAACTAGTTCACTTGTCCGTAAAAAAATAGTTCACTCGGCTGCCGTGCTTTGAATCTCCTTCCTCCCAACATATTCCCCTCCTCAGGTGGACCCAGCAAGTCTCTGAATTTTCTCCAACTTTCTTTTTCGATGTAAACTGAATTTTCTCCCAGTACTTTCCCCTAGAACCAACTCAACTGTCCCACGTCTAGCCTAAAAAATAATAATACCCCACGTACTATTAACTCATCAAATTAAAATGATATTTTATTTCGTAAGTTGAAAGTTCTTAAAAAATAATAATAATTGTTTATATATAACTTGGTAAGTTAACTCCTAGTGATTGCGTACATAAGCTTGCAAAGATTTTACTGACGTGCAATCATGTGTTTATGTTTTTATAACATTTCTCCATCTAGCCCAACATGATATTTTCACCCAGCCCAGCAAGTCCGCAGATTTCAAGAAAAATGCAAATGGGATTTAAACGGGCTGCATAGATGCTACATCATTGTTTCACCCAGCCCACCAAATGGACTAAAAAACAAATGGACTGGCTGACATGTGGGCCAGTAGGTCGAAGCCTAAGAAGGTGTTGGATTTACATCCAACGGCCGACATTCTTCTTCAATCTCTCGTCTTCTTCCCCCAGCGCTGCCGGAACCGCCTGCTCCAGCCTTCGGCGTCCAGCGGCGTTGTTTTGCGCTCCTCAGCGAAACGCTACCCCGCCGACGGCCAGGCCATCCCTCCACTCCGCACCTCCTATTATTCTCTGCCAAGTGTAGGCCCACCCCGCAACCGAACCAGTCAAGTTTCCCACTCCTCTCCGTCTGCGACTCCACTGCCGCGTCTTCCCCATCTCCGGGTTGTTCCAGTCTGGGGCCTCGCCGTCGTCCACTGCCTCGGTGCGCTTGGCGCGGCGTGGTCAACATACAAGAGTCATCGGAAGAGGACTGTACGTGGAGAGCCTGACGGCTGGGACCCACGAGGTCCATGGTCGCACGCAAGGAAAATTCCTCCTTATTACGCACTGTACATGCACTATACGTGAAAAAACATCCCCCCCGCTGACAGGTCGGACCCACCAGCTATATCTTCGCACGCAAGGAAGTGCCTCCTTATTACGCACCAAAAAATGAATACCCCCTACTAGCTGGGACCCGCCATAGTGGGTGGCTGACTTGTGGGCCTACTAAGTTGACGAGGACGGAGGGCTTTGTCAACTTAGTCAATATGAACGATTCTAGCTCCAGTGACCGTACGATGTCCATCCAACGGCCATAGTGCTTCTTCAACCTCTGGTCTTCTTGCTCCAGCCGCCCAAAGCAGCGCCGGTCGTGCCGCGTGCTCCTGCCTCTCGTGGCCGGCTGTGATGCCGCGGAGGCCTCACCACCCCTACTACTCCCACCGCTGGCCCAGGGTATCCCTCTACTCACCCACACCCCCTGTTATTCTGCGGTGAAGGCAGCCTCATGCCGCAGCCGAACCAATGAACCCTCGTACTCCTCTACGCGTGGGCATCCACTGCCGCGTCTTCCCCAGCTCCTCGTCGTCCCCTTCCTAGGCCTCGCCGTCATCCACCGCCTTGGTGCTCTCGGCGCGGCGTGGTCAATGTGGTCAACGACCGACTTCCATCGGAAGAGTACTGTACGTGGAGAGGCTGACAGCTGGGTCCATGGCCACAGCCTAGTTTTTTTTGTGATTTGCCAAGTAAGTCGCTTTGTCAGGCCTGTTGGACTGCAAATCTTTCAAGACGAGGAGAGCTTCATTCGGCTGGCCGAGAAAATGGCCCATCAGTAATGAGAAATGGGCTGTACATTTTTAAAACACATCAAACCCGCAATTAGTTTCAAATATCTTTTTTTTCATTTCGAGATTTTAAATTACATTAATTTTTATGCGTGGAGAATTTGTTGGATTTTATATTGATATACATTTATTTTTAAAATCAGTTTGAATGTGAGTCAAAATTTCAGGATTAAAAACAGTTCGGACCGCACCGAAATATGCAAAATTTCGTATAATTTTTTAACCGTGGCCACAATATGGGCTGTAATGCTAACAAAAAGAATATGGGCTCCAAAAAAACCTTAAGAATTAGCAAATGGGCTGTAAATTATTAGAAATAATGGCAGATGGGCTATATGCTTTTTTCCAAAGATTTGAGGCTTTCCTAAAAAAAAGGTTGACGCACAAGCAGTGACTGTTGGATGTCCATCGAACGGCCGTCGTGCTTCTTCAATCTCTGCTCTTCCTGCTCCAGCCGCTCAAACAAGCGCCGGCGGGACTGCCTGCTCCCTCCTCCCCATAGCCAGCTGTTCTGCCGCGCAGGCCTCACCGCCCCACCGTACTCCCATCGCTGGCCTAGCCATCCCTCTACTCACCCACACGTGCTGTTATTCTCCGGCGACGGCAGACGAACCAGTAAACCCTCGTACAGTCGTACTCCCCTCCGCGTGGGAAACAACTGCCGAGTCTTCCCTGCGTCCGTGTCGTTCCCTTCCTAGGCCTCGCCGTCGTCCACCGCCCTGGTGCTCTCGGCGCGGCCTGGTCAACGTGGTCAACGACCGACATGCATCTGAAGTGGACTGTACATGGAGAGGCCGACAGCTGGGTCCACGGCCGCACGCAAGGAAATGCCTCCTGATTACGCGCAAAATAGTGATTCCTCCACCTGACATCAGGGACCCACCGAAAGGGCCTCTGTATTTCGCGAAAAAAACGTTACCGCCGCTGACAGCTCAGACCCACCAGCTATATCTTCGCACGCAAGGAACTGCCTCCTTATTACGCACAAAAAAATGAATACTCCCCCTGTTAGCTGGGACCCAGTATAGTGGCAGGCTGACTTATGGGCCTACTAAGTTGACGGGGACGGAGGGCTTTGTCAACTTAGTCAATATGCACGATTCTAGCTCCAGTGACCGTACGATGTCCATCCAACGGCCGTAGTGCTTCTTCAACCTCTGGTCTTCTTGCTCCAGCCGCCCAAACCAGCGCCGGTCGTGCCTCGTGCTCCTGCCTCCCGTGGCCGGCTGCGATGCGGCGGAGGCCTCACCGCCCCTACTACTCCCACCGCTGGCCAGGCCATCCCTCTACTCACCCACACCCCCTGTTATTCTGCGGCGATGGCAGCCTCACACCACAGTGAACCAGTGAACCCTCGTACTCCTCTACGCGTGGGCATCCATTGCCGCGTCTTCCCCGGCTTCGCGTCGTCCCCTTCCTAGGCCTCGCCGTCGTCCACCGCCCTGGTGCTCTCGGCGCGGCGTGGTCAACATGGTCAAGGAACGGCTTCCATCGGACGCGGACTGTACGTGGAGAGGCTGACAGCTGGGTCCACGGCCGCAGCAAGGAAGTGCCTCCTTATTACGTGCAAAATAATTATTCCTCCACCTGACAGCTGGGACCCACCAGACGGGCCACCGTATTTCGTGAAAAAAACATTTGCCCCTGACTGCTGGGACCCACCAGCTACATCTTCGCACGCAAGGAAGTGCGTCTGGGCAAAAAAAAAATGATTCGCCCCCCCTGACTGCTGGGACCCACCAGCTACATCTTCGCAAGCAAGGAAGTGCCTGACAGTCGGGACCCACCTGGTTGAAGCGTACGTAGCGTTGTCATTCTGGCCGCGAACGTGTACATACATATATATTGGTGGATGTAGAGGCGCGCACGTGTCGTAGTAGAGGCGCGTACGTGTCGTAGTAGAGGCGCGCACGTAGCATGTACACATACGTACAGCGGCTAGGGTGCAAGAAAGAAAATACGGCCACGTATGTGTACATACGGGCGGGGTCTCGAACGCCTACTCACGCATACGTACGGCCAGGGCTCGTGTACATGGCTGGGTCGGAACGGAGAAACAACGTCGTCGTCGTGTTCATGGGGAGGCAACGGAATGCGTCGTGTTCGTCGGGAGGCAACGGAACGCGTGGGAGCCAACCGGCTGGGTCGGAACGGAATGCGTCGTCGTGTTCATCGGGAGGGCTTGGACGGAACAGCCGATGGAAACGAGGCCTGGCGTACCGCAGAACGGAGGAAACAGCCTTGTGTTCGACCGACCACGTTTGAAACGGGATCCTGTTCATCGGGAGGGGTCTGGCATACCACAAAACGGAGGAAACAGACCTCCTACGGTCGAAACGGGGGTCCTGTTAATCGGGAGGGGTGTGGCATACCGCAAAACGGAGGAAACAGACTTGTGTTGGAGCACTACGGTCGAAACGGGGGTCCTGTTCATCGGGAGGGGTGTGGCGTACCGCAAAACGGGACTCCACGGGATACTGTTCATCTCCACCGTCGACCCCCTCCAGCCTCCACGGGCTACTGTTCATCCACCGTCGACCCCCTCCAGCCTCCACCTGCGACTGTTCATCCACCGTCGACCTCCTCCAGCCTCCACCTGCGACTGTTCATCCACGGGCTCCTGTTCATCCAGCCTCCACCACGCGCTACTCCACCGGCTACTGTTCAACCAGCCCTCTCCATGGGCTCCTGTTCAACCACCCCTCCACGGGCTACTGTTCATCCAGCCCTCCACCGTCTACTGTTCATTCTGCCCTCCACGGGGTGGTCTTGTTCATCCTGCCCTCCACGGGGTCCTGTTCATCCAGCCCCAACCGGCTCGATTGATTGGGTTCCTGTTCATCCAGAGGCAACACCACGGGGTCCTGTTCATCCACCCCCACCGGGAACTGTTCATCCAAACCCCCCAGCAACGCTCACTGTTCATCTAGAGGCAACATCGATCGGCTTCAGTTAGCAGCAGTAGTGAAGGAATCGCTCGATCGGGTTCAGTTAACAGCCATCGATCGATCGCTCGGGTTCAGTAACGCGTAGCCTGCAGTGCAATCGCTCGGGTTCAGAGCCCAACGCCTCGCTCGGGTTCAGTTAGAGCCAACGCCTCGCACACACGCACGTACGTGTACGAGAGAAACGCGCATCGCTCGGCCCCCGACCTCCCATCGTAACCGGGAACTCCTCGAAATTTTCCTCGCCCTCGCTTCTACCACGGTTTTTTCCGTCATGGACGGCCCAAAGAATGTCATGCAGCTGCGTCTCTGGCCCGCCCAGGACAAAAAGCCCATTTTCTGTCATGATTTTTTGTATAGAAGTAGGAGCCCACCACATCTATGATGATACCGGGTTTTGTCACAACTATCGTCATAGAAGTGTCATATGTATGACATAATTTTTTTTCGTTCGGCCCAAAATGTCACGGATGTGTCTTTTTTTGTAGTGCCTATTCTTTCTGTTCGATCTATCATAGAGTTCGTACTAGAATAACACCTTAAGACACAAATCAACCAAAACCCTAATGTTACCTAGATACTCCAATGTCACCTCCAGTATCCGTGGGTATGATTATACGATATGCATCACACAATCTCAGATTCATCTATTCAACCAACACAAAGAACTTCAAAGAGTGACCCAAAGTTTCTACCGGAGAGTCAAGATGAAAACGTGTGCCACCCCCTATGCGTAAGTTCACAAGGTCACTGAACCCGCAAGTTGGTCACCAAAACATACATCAAGTAGATCACGTGATATCCCATTATCACCACAGATAAGCACATGCAAGACATACATCAAGTGTTCTCAAATCCTTAAAGACTCAATCCGATAAGATAACTTCAAAGGGAAAACTCAATCCATTACGAGAGAGTAGAGGGGGAGAAACATCATAAGATCCAACTATAATAGCAAAGCTCGCGATACATCAAGATCGTGCCGAATCAAGAACACGAGAGAGAGAGAGATCAAACACATAGCTACTGGTACATACCCTCAGCTCTGAGGGTGAACTACTCCCTCCTCGTTATGGAGAGCACCGGGATGATGAAGATGGTCACCGGTGAGGGATCCCCCTCCGGCAGGGTGCCGGAACAGGGTCCCGATTGGTTTTTGGTGGCTACAGAGGCTTGCGGCGGTGGAACTCCCGATCTATTCTGCTCTCTGATGTTTTTAGGGTATATGGACATATATAGGTGAAAGAAGTCGGTAAGGGGAGCCACGAGGGTGGGGGGCGCGCCCAGGGGGCAGGTGCGCCTCCCTGCCTCGTGGCCACCTCGAAGCTTCTCTGACTTCAACTTCAAGTCTCCTGGATCATGTTCGTTCCAAAAATCACGCTCCCGAAGGTTTCATTCCGTTTGGACTCCGTTTGATATTCCTTTTCTGCGAAACACTGAAACAAGAGAAAAAATAGAAACTGGCACTGGGATCTGGGTTAATAGGTTAGTCCCAAAAATAATATAAAAGTGCATAGTAAAGCCCATTAAACATCCAAGATGGATAATATAATAGCATGAATACTTCATAAATTATAGATACGTTGGAGACGTATCAAGTAGCAACTTGTTTGCCATTCTTCTTGAAGTTCCCCTTCTTCTTCCCTTTACCCTTTTTCTTGAAACTGGTGGTCTAGTTGACCATCAACACTTGATGCTCCTTCTTGATTTCTACCTCCGCAGCCTTTAGCATTGCGAAGAGCTCAGGAATTGTCTTATCCATCCCTTGCATATTATAGTTCATCACGAAGCTCTTGTAGCTTGGTGGCAGTGATTGAAGAATTCTGTCAATGACACTATCATCCGGAAGATTAACTCCCAGTTGAATCAAGTGATTGTTATACCCAAACATTTTGAGTATATGTTCACTGACAGAACTATTCTCCTCCATCTTGCAGCTATAGAACTTATTGGAGACTTCATATCTCTCAATCTAGGCATTTGCTTGAAATATTAACTTCAACTCCTGGAACATCTCATATGCTCCATGACGTTCAAAACGTCATTGAAGTCCCGGTTCTAAGCCGTAAAGCATGGCACACTAAACTATCGAGTAGTCATCACCTTTGCTCTGCCAGACGTTCTTAACGTCGTCAGTTGCATCTGTAGCAGGCCTGGCACCCAGCGGTGCTTCCAGGACGTAATTCTTCTGTGCAGCAATGAGGATAATCCTCAAGTTACGGACCCAGTCCGTGTAATTGCTACCATCATCTTTCAACTTTGCTTTCTCAAGGAACACATTAAAATTCAATGGAACAATAGCACGGGCCATCTATCTACAACAACATAGACAAGCAAAATATTATCAGGTACTAAGTTCATGATAAATTTAAGTTCAATTAATCATATTACTTAAGAACTCCCACTTAGATAGACATCCCTCTAATCATCTAAGTGATCACATGATCCAAATCAACTAAACCATGTCCGATCATCACGTGAGATGGAGTAGTTTTCAATGGTGAACATCACTATGTTGATCATATCTACTATATGATTCACGCTCGACCTTTCGGTCTCAGTGTTCCGAGGCCATATCTGCATATGCTAGGCTCGTCAAGTTTAACTCAAGTATCCTGCGTGTGCAAAACTGGCGTGCACCCGTTGTAGATGAACGTAGAGCTTATCACACCCGATCATCACGTGGTGTCTCGACACGATGAACTTTGGCAACGGTGCATACTCAGGGAGAACACTTTTATCTTGAAATTTAGTGAGAGACCATCTTATAATGCTACCGTCAATCAAAGCAAAATAAGATGCATAAAGGATAAACATCACATGCAATCAATATAAGTGATATGATATGGCCATCATCATCTTGTGCTTGTGATCTCCATCTCCGAAGCACCGTCATGATCACCATCGTCACCGGCGCGACACCTTGATCTCCATCGTAGCATCGTTGTCGTCTCGCCAACTATTGCTTCTACGACTATTGCTACCGCTTAGTGATAAAGTAAAACAATTACAGGGCGATTGCATTTCATACAATAAAGCGACAACCATATGGCTCCTGCTAGTTGCCGATAGCTCGGTTACAAAACATGATCATCTCATACAATAAAATATAACATCATGCCTTGACCATATCACATCACAACATGCCCTGCAAAAACAAGTTAGACGTCCTCTACTTTGTTGTTGCAAGTTTTACGTGGCTGCTACGGGCTGAGCAAGAACCGTTCTTACCTACGCATCAAAACCACAATGATAGCTCGTCAAGTTAGTGTTGTTTTAACCTTCTCAAGGACCGGGCGTAGTCACACTCAGTTCAACTAAAGTTGGAGAAACTGACACCCGCCAGCCACCTGTGTGCATAGCACGTCGGTAGAACCAGTCTCGCATAAGCGTACGCGTAATGTTGGTCCGGGCCGCTTCATCCAACAATACCGCCGAACCAAAGTATGACATGCTGGTAAGCAGTATGACTTGTATCGCCCACAACTCACTTGTGTTCTACTCGTGCATATAACATCTACGCATAAACCTGGCTCTGATACCACTGTTGGGGAACGTAGTAATTTCAAAAAAAATTCTACGCACACGCAAGATCATGGTGATGCATAGCAACGAGAGGGGAGAGTGTTGTCCATGTACCCTCGTAGACTGAAAGCGGAAGCGTTAGCACAACGCGGTTGATGTAGTCGTACGTCTTCACGATCCGACCGATCCAAGTACCGAACATACGGCACCTCCGAGTTCAGCACACGTTCAGCTCGATGACGTCCCGCGAACTCCGATCCAGCAGAGCTTCACGGGAGAGTTCTGTCAGGACCGGATTTTCGGGATATCAATTTCCCGGAAAATGGCCCTTGCGCTCACCAGCCCGAGGATTACTATTAGCTGATGAGGCACCAACTTGATACAGAAACTCCAAGCAAAATACATAACATGTAGTACAAGACCATTCTGGCCTATGAGTACAACAACTGGTTTCTAGTGGTTGATGGCGGAAGCGGTTTGTGGTTCATCAGTGGCCGTGGGACTCCATTTCCCACAGGAACAGCTGACCAGGTTAACTCCTATCTTCGCGAGGCTGTTGTCACCATTGCGTGGGTTCCGGGGCTGACATCGCAATGCTCCTCTCCAAGCAAGAAATCTGGCCAAGACAATAGCCAGGGACAAGCCAGTGAGTACTTTGAATGTACTCGCAAACATTATGAACACGGGTATAATATAACAAACGATAATCATGCTCTGAAATATTCTATGATCACAACATCAGTCATGAAATCAAAACCCATGTTGCACGCAAGCAGGTTGTTCATATAAAACATGAATATGCAATCCGAGAATAGGAATAAAAATGCACCGATCGGGTGTCTGAAGAGACGCCTCGGAAGGACGACAACAGAAAGCGTGCCTAAGTCGGGCGTTTGAGCGACACCACATAAAGGGCTTATAAAGTAAAATAAGTAACAAGCATGCCACAGTCGGGCGTCTGTGCGACACCACATAAAGGGCTTATAAGGTAAACAAATAACAAGCATGCCACAGTCGGGCGTCTGAGGGACACCACATAAAGGGCTTATAAAGTAAACAAATAACAAGCATGCCACAGTCGGGCGTCTGAGCAACACCACATAAAGGGCTTATAAAGTAAACAAATAACAAGCATGCCACAGTTGGGCGTCTGAGCGACACCACATAAAGGGCTTATAAATAAGGAGGATAACAAGCATGCCGCAGTCGGGCGTCTCGGCGACACCACATAAAGGGCTTATAAATAAAAGGAATAACAAGCATGCCACAGTCGGGCGTCTTAGCGACACCACATAAAGGGCTTATAAATAAAAGGATCATAGTGAAATCCAGGAGGTAGAACCGTCCCAGGGATACTCGATAATTCAAATAATATAATGGGTTAGTCCATAATAATAATAATCATAATCATCACAAGTCACAAGTCATGATCCAAGTTCCGGTTTAACAGTTTTCTCCTCCGAAGACCGACACTAAGACCGACACTTGACCCATCTCAGACTGTAGTCCTTACCCATGGACATGGCTATTCGAATAGATTTAACCTCTGCAGAGGGTGTACTCTTTACCCACGAGTAACGGATTCCTTTAGTCCATCGGGACTAATTCCGTCCACGGTCTTTCAATTGAAAACACACCTGACCGCACACACCAGCCTAACTTACCGGTGTCTGGAATCACCCATGACACCTGTTAAGCAAAACTCTTAGTGGGGAGGCTACAACCTCGCGTAGCGTGGGATCAAATTTATATCGCGCGCTCTAAGGGGTGCCCCCCTCTCGGTCCCAACCGGAAACACCCATGCCCCCAGACCAGGTGGCATGCCTACCGGATGCAGCCGGTATCTTCCACCATGGCCTCTCTGTACGGTGTGTGCTAGGAAAGGGGTTGACAACTTACTGAGCCGTACCCTACCTATGGCAGGGACAAGTGGTAGTACGAAACAAGTATGGGGGTTACTGGAACAAGACTTGATCTATGGTCGACTCAGGAGGTTTTAGTATTCCCTGCATGATTAGCATAACAAATATATTTCAACCAACGGACAGAATCACCACTCACCATACCTCATCATGCCATACCGGACACAACCGTCTCGACGGAGGACTAGAGACAAGCCCATGTCTACCCAAGACAGAAGCTTTCCCGGATTCCTTCCGGTATGCATGAAAGGCATATGATGGTGATTACTATCACAACGTATCAAATTCCAATAGCACGGAATCATCAATATGCACTTATGAGTATGTTCATATCATCGCATAAAATAACGGAAACTCCGAGACGAGGGGTGTTGTAACCGTATCAAACAACACACGACAATATTATGCCAGGGTTCAGAATGCTTGCCTTCAAGTTGTGGAGAGGCAGGGTGCATTCCAGAACTTTTGAAAGTTTTCTCCTCTCTCCAAAAATCCTATTTTTGAAAATATTCAAATTAACACATAGTTTCGAAACAGTACAAAAAGTTGTCTGAATTTTTTTTCAAATAAATATGAAAATAAACTAGATGAAATTTGAGAGAGGTAGGAAAAATAATCAACTCATTTGGAGTTTTATATAAAAAGTTATAGCCAGTCAAATTTTAGTCAACTTTCTGTTAAACAAAATAAATAAAAGAAACAGAAAAGAAAAATGGTCCGAGGGGAAAACGTACTCTGCGCTTTACGTGTCCACTTAGCCAGCGTGGACCGGCTCGGGGTCGCTGACAGTGGGTCCAGGGGCCCACTGGTCAGGTTTGACCGGTCGCCCCCGCCTCCTTCCTCCTCTGGCCGAACAGAGGCGGGGCTCCGGCGATCAACACCGGCGAACGGCGGCTCCTCGTGGGGTTCTGAGGGCAGGGATGGATCCGCCAGGCCAGGGCGGTCCTCCCGGTGGTCGAGGAGGTGGCGGGGATGGAGGGAGTCGCCGGCGGCGAGCTCCGCGGCGGACAGCAGCTTCGGGTGAGTTTGGGGGTTCGTGCTATGACGGTTCCCGAGCGAATTTGAGGTGTTGGGTGGCTCCGCGAGATCGAGGGGAAGGGGATGGTGGCACTGGTAGGACGGGGGAGGCTCTGGTTGCGACGAGCGGAGCCGGGGAGTGGCGGCGGCCAAACCTGCCGGGGATGGGGAAGACGGCCTTCCTCCGTTGATTGCGGGCTAGGGGAGCTCTAGAGGGTTGGCTTGAGGTTGCCTAAGGGCCTAGACGAGCTCGGGGGTCCTATTTATAGCGCGAGTAGGTCGGTTCCGCGGCGGCCGGGGATAAGCTCGACGGCGAACCGCCGTTCTGTAGCCAGGGGGCGCGTGGCGATGGCTGGCGGGGTCTGGCAGGGTGAGGGGATGAGCTCGAGCTGTTCAGGGCGAGCTGGCGCGCGGCTGTGGCTCGGGCGGCGCCGTCCAGGGCAAGGGCCTGCTGTGGCCAGCCGCTAGCGGCCACGGCCGACCTGACGTCGGCGCTGTGGAGCTCCAGGAGCGGCTCTGCGGCGAGGGAGGAGTCGGGCGTGTCGGCTGCGAGTGGGGAAGGGCCAGAATGAGCGCGGGGCGACGGCAGTGGGACGCGGCGACTCGGTGCGCGCGCGTGCAAAACGTGCACTCTGGGTGCGCCCAGCGCACGCACGCGAGCTGTTCGGCAAAATGCCATGGCATGCCAGAGAGCTCCACATCATGTGAGGTTTGGCAGGTCTAGGTTATTGTTTGCAAGGAGGTTAGTGGACATGGTGGTTAGGCAAAGTAAGCAGGTCCAGTGTGCAAACTAACAATTATGTCAAATCTGACCATGCACACAAGGTGATTGACAGAATGCTAAGGGCATCTAGGCAACTCTTGGGGTGGCCAAAATCTCCAGATCCTAGTCTCTTTAGATGAAAAGTAGGATGGCAAGGTTAGTTTGGCAAAAACAGAAACTTGCTAGTGGAAGTTTTTGAGAGAACCATTTCTGGACAGAAAGAAAAGGGCATAGTTTCATGGACCAAAAATACTCTCATGGGTGCATTCTCCTGAACTTAAGGGTTTTGTAGGGTGGACTATAAGCAAGAAGAAGAATCATGGGCAACAGAGCAATAAAAATTGGAGTTGCAGTAGAAAAGGCCAATCTGGTCCAGAGAGCAAAAGAGGATGTTTTGCTCAAATTTTCCATAGAACACCAGTGGGTTTTTGCACAAAGTTGAATAATATACTCCTACTAACATCCCCAAATTTTGGTGTAAGTTTTAAGGAAACATTTAAATAGGTTGTAGTGCAAAAGTGCAAACTGGACTAGATTTGAAAACTTGGGGAAAAGCTCAAAATCTCCAAATGACTAAAAGGTATTTTTGCACAAAAGTGATCTAGGAACATCACATGTCATCCCCAAATTTTGGTGGGATTTTTAATTAAATCTATCAAAGGGTTGTAGTGCAAAAGAGGCTCTAAAGCTTAAGAAAAATCATTTTTAAAGATATAGAGCTCAAGGAAAATAATCATATAGAAAATTTCACTGATAAAAGAAATGTTCAAGAGAGGGTATACAAGTCCAAATAATATCTTTGAAAAGTTTTTTTATTTACTTGGGGTAAAAACTCCACAATATCAAAGAAAAAAAGGTTCTGAAATCAAAGATAAATCCAGAAAAATAAAAAAAAATCTCCTGGCAAAACATAAATCAATAAATCATGGTTAAATTTTTGGGGTGTTACAAGTTCCATTAGCACAATGGCGTGATGACGGTTATGATGTTGCTACTGACGCAGGGCTTCGCCTAAGCACCGCTACGATATGACCGAGGTGGAATATGGTAGGGGGCACCGCACACGGCTGGGAGAGATCAATAGATCAACTTGTGTGTCTAGAGGTGCCCCCTGCCCCCGTATATAAAGGACCAAGGGGGGAGAGGCGGCCGACCAAGGAGGGCGCGCCAAGGGGGGAGTCCTACTCCCATCGGGAGTAGGACTCCTCCTTTCCTTGTTGGAGTAGGAGAAGGGAAGGAAGGGAGAGAGGAGGAGAAGGAAAAAGGGGGGCGCCGCCCCCCTCCTTGTCCAATTCGGACTAGAGGGGGAGGGGGCGCGCGACTGCCCTGGCCGCCCCTCCTCTTCTCCCACTAAGGCCCATTAGGCCCAATATACTCCCTGGGTGATGAGGACATAGACCTGGGGTAGGGTAATAGGCCTGACCTATACCTCCTACCTAAGGTCCTTGTCCTAGAAGCAAAGAGGTTCAGGAGTAAATAGAGGGGACTCAACGAAGGTGTCGAGTGCAATCCACTCGACCTACCATTCACTCGGAGACCCCCCTCATTTAGGTCACTCGACCGCTAAACCACTCGACGTGTAGAAGACCTAAAGCCACTCCGCGCAGCAACGGTCGGGCATTTACCCTTAGACTTAATAGTCATTTATATCACTTTACTACAGACGTTACCTGTAATGCTCCTTCTTTATGAACATTGAACCCTGTGTAACGGAGGGGAGCTGGGGTCCTGGCGCACTCTATATAAGCCACCCCCTCCTCTGGGACAAGGGTTCGCACCCCCTATAACACACACGCATATAATCTAGTCGACCGCCTCCGGGCTCCGAGACGTAGGGTTGTTAGTTCCTCCCAGAAGGGCCTGAACTTGTAAAACTCGTGCGTACAGCTTCTCCATAGCTAGGATCTTGCCTCTACATCCCTACCCCCCATTCTACTGTCAGACTTAGAACCACGACAGTTGGCGCCCACCGTGGGGCAGGTGTTTTAGTGACTTGTTGGAGAAGTTGCAATTGTTCCGATCCCCATCAGCATGGTTTCAGGCGGAGGATTGGCCGAGGGCTGCGAGATCCGTTTCGGCGCGCTCGTGTTCATCGCCGACGACTCCGCTTGGCTCCAAGAAGCTCCGCTCGACGTCGAGGTGCTCCGCGTCCGCGAGGCAACACACTTTCGCGCGTGCGTCCGCGACATCCTCCTGCGGCAGCCGTCGACCTAGTATCGGTCGGCTCCGGTGGCGTCTTCACTCCCTGCTACCCACCGGCACAAGCGTTCATGTCGGTCGAGGCTCCAGTGGTGGGTGAGGCACGCGGTGGCTCGCCAGTCGGCCACCCCCCAAGTCGCGGCAATCGAGCCCGACAAAACTCTCTATGGCCTGTTTGACCTGTCGACTCGCTCCGTTGATACTGCGTCCGAGTGTGACAGCAGTGACCCCGCGGTGGAAGTCTTGATGGTCAACGGACCGCGCAGTCCTCCTGGCTTCCCCCGCGACGATGGTGGTGATGGCGGAGGCGATCCGTCGCGTGCCCACGAGGAGTACCGCCCCGAGCCCCTCTCTTCGCAGCAGAGGGAAGAGCTTCGCCGCCGTAACATGGATGCACTTCACACTCCTATCGTTGGAGAAACCCCCGAGGCCCGGGCCTTGGAGGAGGTGCGCCTGGCCAACTTGGCTGAGCGCACTCGACTGGAGAATCTCCAACACGCACTCGACGAGCGTGCTCGGCAGCGAGTTCCTGAATCCAGTCGACGACAACTCTTTCTGCCTCCAACCCAGGTATACCGAACTCCGATCCAGAATCTTGCGGCTGCTGCCTGAATAGCAGAGTCGATTCAGCCTTCCCAGTCGAAGGCTGGTAGGGGTTTGATGCAGATCCGGGCTTTGCTCCGGGCGGCGGGGGAGCAGAACACAGCAGTGTCACAGTCTCAGAATAGGATTCATAGTAGATCTGTAATGGCAGACACAGTTCAGTCAGCTCACAACCCAAGATCACCTCCAAGGCGTGAGGGACGTGGAGATCGACAAGATCACTATAGAAACAGTATGATCGTCGTCGAGTACCGACGCCTCCCCCAAGGAGTGGGTCATACGCGCCTCGGCAACACGATGACAGACGCCCTCACAGTGGTGGGCGAAGGATTCCAGTCGACCCCCGGGAGCCGGGCTTTGACGCGAGATCCATTCTCGTTCAAGGTCTGGTTGATAGGAACAGGGCACACAGAGATGGCCACGATAGAGATTACCCGACCGGCAGCAGGGTGCATGTTTCAGGTCCCGAGTGTTTTAGCAGAGCCATCAGAGCAGCAGTGATTCCTCCCAACTTCAGGTTGGCGACTGGAGTCAGCAAGTTCACTGGTGAGTCCAAGCCTGACACTTGGCTTGAGGACTACCGAGTGGCTGTGCAGATTGGTGGTGGCAATGATGAAGTGGCCATGAAGTACCTTCCTCTGATGTTAGAGGGCTCGGCCAGAGCGTGGTTGAATCAGTTAGCACCTGGCAGTATTTATAGCTGGGAAGAGCTCGCCCGAGTGTTTGTCAGAACATTTGAGGGTACATGCAAACGGCCAGCAGGGCTAACTGAGTTACAGTCTTATGTGCAGGAGTCGAATGAAACTTTGAGAGATTATATCCAGAGATGGATCACATTGCACCACACGGTGGAGAATGTGTCTGATCACCAAGCAGTTTGTGCCTTCAAGGAAGGCGTCAAGTATCGAGAATTGAATCTGAAGTTCGGTCGGACCGGAGATATGTCTCTGAGTCGAATGATGGAAATTGCCACCAAGCATGCTAATGGTGAAGAGGAGGATCAGCTCCGGAGTGGCAAGCACAAAATAGTCGCCCACGAGACCAGAGGAGGGAACTCCAGTCGGAAGCAGAAGCGCAAAGCCGAGCCAACTGCTCCCGGAGAAGCCTTAGCCGTGACTCAAGGAAAGTTCAAGGGGAAGCCCAGAGGGCCATGGAACCCCAAGAAAGTAAAAGATCAAGATGGAAATGATGTGTTGGATTTACCATGCCACATTCACACTAAAAAAGATGAGGAGGGTAATCTCATTTACCCGAAACATAACACTCGATAATGTCGGCTCCTAATCCAGCAGTTCCGAGAGAAACATCCCAAAGAAAGGGAGAAAGAATCAGACAAGGTTGAAGATAAGGAAGAGGACGATGATGGTTACCCCCACGTCAATTCAACTTTGATGATTTTTGCTGATGTTGAGAGCAAGAGTCGACTAAAATTCATCAACAGAGAAGTGAACATGGTCGCTCCAGCGACGCCCAGTTATTTGAAGTGGTCTCAGACTGCCATTACATTCGACCAGTCTAATCACCCAACACACATAGCCACCCCTGGGAGGCAAGCGTTGGTGGTCGACCCAGTCGTCGAAGGCACTCGGTTGACTAAGGTTCTGATGGATGGTGGCAGTGGCCTTAATATACTGTATGCGGAGACCTTGAAGGGAATGGGCATTCCGATGTCCAGACTCAGTGAAAGCAATATGAGTTTCCATGGAGTTATTCCTGGCAAGAAGGCCGAGTCACTCGGCCAGATCGCCCTCGAGGTTGTTTTTGGTGATTCCAAGAATTATCGCAAAGAAAAGTTGACGTTTGAAGTTGTGAATTTCCAGAGTGCTTATCATGCTATTCTGGGCAGGCTGGCTTATGCACGTTTCATGGCTCGACCATGTTACGTTTACCTCAAATTGAAGATGCCTGGTCCCAAAGGAGTGATCACTATCACTGGCAATCGGAAGAAGGCAGAAGAGTGCTTCCAGAAGGGCTCAAAGATCGCCGATGCGCAAATGGCAGTAGTGGAATTGCAGGAGTATCAAAAAAATGCAGATCCGAGTGATTTGTTGCGAGCTAAGAAGCCTGCCACGGATTCAGCATTTCAGTCATCTGGTGAAGCGAAGCCGATTCATATTCACCCGACCGATCCCAATGCTGCTTCGACTCACATTTCGACAACACTCGACTCCAAATAGGAAGAAGCGCTCATTCAGTTCCTCCGTGAGAACTGGGACATCTTTGCATGGAAACCTTCTGACATGCCGGGTGTTCCCAGGGGGCTGGCTGAGCACCGTTTGCGAGTCGACCCAAAAGTGAAACCGATCAAAGAACATCTTCGACGGTCCGCCGTACAGAAGAGAAAAGCGATCGGTGAAGAAGTGGCTCGGCTCCTAGCAGCTGAGTTTATCTGAGAGATTTACCACTCCGAGTGGCTAGCCAATGTTTTCATGGTCCCCAAGAAGGACGACTCACTTCGCATGTGCATTGACTTCAAGCATATCAATCGGGCCTGCCCGAAAGATCACTTTCCTCTACCCCGCATCGATCAAATAGTCGACTCGACTGCAGGGTGTGAGCGCTTGTCCTTTTTGGACGCTTATTCCGGGTATCATCAGATCCGACTGTATGGACCCGATGAGATAAAAACAGCTTTCATCACTCCATTTGGGTGCTTTTGTTATGTCACCATGCCATTCGGCCTGAAGAATGCTGGAGCCACATTCATCAGGATGTTTCAGTCGGAATGTGGAAGCATACATGGATGACATTGTGGTCAAGTCACGTAAAGGTTCCGACCTGTTGGCTGACCTTGCTGAAACTTTTGCCAACCTCAGAAGGTATGATATCAAGCTTAATCCATCAAAGTGCACATTCGGAGTTCGGGGTGGAAAATTACTCGGCTTCCTCATTTTTTAACGGGGGATCGACGCTAACCTAGAGAACGTTGGTGCCATTCTCCGAATGAAACGCCCTGTGCGTGTGCATGATGTCCAGAAGCTTACAGGTTGTTTGGCCGCCTTAAGTCGATTCATTTCTCACCTCGATGAAAAGGCATTGCCTCTTTACCGACTGATGAAGAAGTCTGATAAGTTCGACTGGACTCCTGAAGCTGATGCAGCATTTGCAGAGCTCAAAGCCCTGCTTTCCACCCAGCCGGTGCTTGCTGCCCCAATCAGCAAAGAGCCTTTACTGCTTTACATTGCAGCCACTGGACAAGTCGTCAGTACAGTACTTACGGTCGAGCGGGAAGAAGAAGGAAAAGCCTATAAAGTTCAGCGCCCAGTATATTATGTTTCTGAAGTTTTGACTCCATCAAAGCAAAGATATCCACATTATCAGAAGCTTGTTTATGGGATTTATATGACCACGAAGAAGGTTTCACATTATTTCTCTAACCACTCCATTACAGTCGTCAGCGACGCTCCATTATCAGAGATTTTGAACAACAGAGATGCAACTGGTCGAGTGGCAAAGTGGGCGATTGAACTTCTTCCCTTGGATATTAAGTTTGAGCCAAAGAAAGCTATCAAGTCCGAAGCAATAGCAGATTTCCTCGCCGAGTGGATCAAACAGCAACTGCCGACTCAAGTCCACTCAGAGCACTGGACCATGTTCTTTGTTGGTTCCAAGATGCTGAATGGTTCTAGTGCTGGGGTGGTACTGGTATCCCCCCGAGGAGACAAGCTCAGATATGTTCTCCAGATTCACTTTGATTCCTCCAATAACGAAGCGGAATATGAAGCACTCTTATATGGGTTACATATGGCCATCTCACTCGGCGTCCGTTGCCTCATGGTCTACGGGGACTCAGATTTGGTAGATAATCAAGTGATGAAGGAGTGGGACGTCAGAACCCCAGCTATGACTGGTTACTGCAATGCGGTAAGGAAGTTGGAAAAGAAATTTGAGGGGTTAGAGCTCCATCATATACCCCGACTGAAAATTCAAGCAGCCGATGATTTGGCAAAGATAGGTTCGAAGAGGGAAGCCATTCCCAGCAACGTGTTTTTGGAACACATTCATACACCTTCAGTTCAAGAAGATCCTTTCACTGAAGATCTCCCGCAGCCCAAGAGTGCCACAGATCCGACTGAAGTCGAAGTTCCAGCCGTGGTCGACCTGATCATGGAGGTTTTGGTCGTCACTCCCGACTGGACAGTGCCATACATTGCGTATATCCTTAGGAAGGAACTCCCAAAGGATGAAGAAGAGGCTCGACAGATCGTCCATCGATCCAAAGCCTTTACTATGATAAAAGGACAACTGTTCAGGGAAAGCGTAACCGGAGTCAGCCAGAAATGCATAACACCAGAAGAAGGTCGAGTGATCCTCAGCGACATCCACTCGGGGATCTGTGGTCACCATGCGTCCTCTTGGACCATTGTGGCCAAAGCATACCGAGTCGGATTTTATTGGCCACGAGCAAATAAAATGGCGAAAGATATAGTCGACAAATGTGAAGGCTGCCAGTTTTACTCCAATATGTCCCACAAGCCTGCGTCAGCCCTGAAGACTATTCCACTCGTATGGCCCTTTGCTGTTTGGGGATTGGATATGGTTGGACCCCTGAGGACTGGTAGGGGCGGCTTCACTCATGTGCTTGTGGCAGTCGACAAGTTTACCAAATGGATTGAAGCCAAGCCTATCAAGAATCTTGAAGCCAGTACTGCCGTCAGCTTCATCAGAGAATTGGCATTCAGATATGGAGTTCCGCACAGCATCATCACTGACAACGGGTCACTTCGATTCTGATGAGTTCAGAGCCTTCTGTGCTTCCCAAGGCACACGGGTCGACTATGCTTCAGTCGCCCACCCCCAGTTGAATGGACAAGCAGAAAGAGCAAATGGCTTGATTCTCAGAGGACTGAAACCCCGACTGATGCGTGATCTCAAGCACGCGGCAGGCGCCTGGGTCGATGAACCTCCATCAGTCCTTTGGGGATTGAGGACAACTCCCAATCGATCGACTGGCCGAACTCCATTCTTCTTGGTTCATGGAGCTGAAGCTGTTCTACCGAGCGACTTGCTTCACAATGCACCCCGAGTCGAGCTCTTCTTTGAAGATGAAGCAGAACAGGCCCGGCAGGACGCAGTCGATCTCCTAGAGGATGAAAGAGAGATGGCCTTAATCCGGTCGACCATTTATCAGCAAGACTTGCGTCGATTCCACGCAAGAAACATGAGGGGCCGAGCATTTCAAGAGGGAGACTTGGTTCTTCGAGTGGATCAGCAGAAAACACACAAGCTCGCCCCTGCTTGGGAAGGTCCCTTCATTGTCACCAGAGTTCTCCACAATGGAGCATACCATCTTTACAGTGTCGAGCATCAGAAAGACGAGCCATGGGCTTGGAACGCGGAGCTGCTCCGCCCCTTTTATACTTAAGTACTCATTCGGATGAGATGTAATAAGAAATACCTTTGTAGTTTGTTCATCAAAGACAAGAGCTTTACAGTCTTCCTAAATGGTTGTTGTTGCCTTTGTTTGCGTTCAAAATCCCCTAGTGGGTGACTTTGCTGCGAATCCGTTTCGCCTAAGTTTGAAAAATCCTACCGAGTGATGAGCAAGCCTCTCACTCGGGGGCTTAGCTGCAGTCCAGTACTCGCCTAAGTTCAAAAAATCCTACCGAGTGATGAGCAAGCCTCTCACTCGGGGGCTTAGCTGCAGTCCAGTACTCGCCTAAGTTTGAAAAATCCTACCAAGTGATGAGCAAGCCTCTCACTCAGGGGCTTAGCTGTAGTCCAGTACTCGCCT
>NC_057799.1:495448347-495451895 GCF_018294505.1 Triticum aestivum
CGGAGCCGCGTCACAAGTACAACATACGCTCCATCCCAGTCCGCAAGGACGACGAGGTGCAGGTCGACTAAAACCTTCTCCTTCGGAGCTACGCCACAAGTACAACGTGCGCTCCATCCCTATCCGCAAGGACGACGAGAGCTGCGCCACAAGTACAACATGCGCTCCATCTCTATCCGCAAGAACGACGAGGTACAGGTCGACTAAAACCTTCTCCTCCAGAGCTGCGCCACAAGTACAACGTGCGCTCCATCCCTATCCGCAAGGACGATGAGGTGCAGGTCGACTGCAACCTTCTCCTCGGAGCTGCGCCATAAGTACAATAGCTGCATCTCAAGTACAAAGATTATTCCAATTGAAAAGCAAATTCCACTCGAGGGCAAACACATGCATATTCAGAGATAAACCAAGTTCAGATAAATCCTAAAGTTCTGGACGACGGATCAAAAGTATTCGAGCATCAAGCCTGAAGAAGTTTAACGATTACACAATCACTCGGCATTCCGAGCCAAATAAAGGTGGAACATAATGTTTCTCGGTCACGCGTCAGGAGAAGGACTAGCTGGGTCGCAGAAACTGTCAAGGTCTATGCTGTCTGCGATGCGAGTGGCGGCGTCAAGGAAAGTGTCCATGAAGGATTGGAAGGTGTGCCTCTTTGTGTTAGCAACCTTGAGCTCCGCCAGCTTGTCTTCTTTGACGTCTTTGCAGTGCACTCGGACCAAGGACAATGCGACATCAGCGCCACAGCGAGCAGATGACTTCTTCCACTCTTGCACTCAGTTAGGTATTTGATTCAGTCGAGCCATCAGAGACTCGAGGTCTTGAGACAGTTCCGCCTGAGGCCAGAGTTTAGTATCAACCCGAGCCATCGCTGCTTTCAGGCTAGCAAGATAAGCAACCGCGCTGTCCATGCGAGATTCCAACCGCAGCACATTCATCGCAACATCATGTCAGGACCCCGATTCCAAGTCACACCGATCTAGCCTGTAACACCTCATATCACATTGCGGCCTCACGCACGGTACTCCCCACGGGTGTCGCCTTACCATGGCCCGGGACCGTTTGCGCCTTTTGGCTCACGTATATGACAATGTCGCTAGCATCCATATGACAGAGAACCCGGGCCGACATGGTTAGTCGTGAACCCAAAGCGGCACTAACGTATGGGGACAGGCATACATGAATCAACATCGAACATGTCGGTCAGCAGCGTGTGAATCCGGGCGGTAGCACTGGGCTAACAGGACTCCGGGAACCCGGGTTGTAGCAGGCTAGGCAGGACTCCGGATGTCACCGTGTGACATTTCCCCAAAGGGACAGACACAGGAACGATATGACTCACATGCCGGCCAGTCAAGTGTCCAGAGCAGTAGTGCTGGGCTAGCAGGACTCCGGTGAACCGGGCTGTAGCGGACTACTATGGCTCAAGGAGGCACCAGACTACATTTCCCCATAAGAGAGGCTGCTAAAGATAGACAACTAGATTGTCGGATCCCACACATACCAAGCATTTCAAACATACACACAATATGCTCGATATGTGCGAATACAACATGGCATCACAACAAAACTCTACAACTCAAGTACTTTATTTAAGGGGCTCCGGAGAGCCTTACATAACTTGTTCATACAGATGGGGGTCGCCTGACCCAACACTCAAGTCATACAATCATACAAGCACATGCGGAAGCAAACTGTCTGGGTACAGACACTAGAAGAAAGAAGGCTTGACGAAGCCTGTCTATCTACATAGGCCCTTCACAAGCCTAGATCACCACCTGGGTGGCAAGTCACTCGTCGTCGTCGAGTTCTACGTAGAACCCGTCAGAAGGGGCGGTGTTGTCGTCTGAAAACAGTAATTAAAGCAACATGAGTACAAAGGTACTCAGCAAGTCTTACAACAGATCCTACTATACATGTTCATTCTCAAGAAGGTAGTGGGGTTATTGCAGCAAGCCAGCTTTGACTCTTGGCTAAGCTATCCTACGATACACCACTTGTGAAATAGTTTTCTCACACGAGTCCACTAATCACCAACTCAATACTCCATCGTGGATCCTCCCTCGTCATCCAACAAGAGGGCCATCCGCGGTACTCACACTTATCTTGAGGCTTTTAGTAGTATCCATTTACTTGTCTATGAACTGCATAAGCGACCAAGTAGTCCTTTACCGCGGACGCGGCTATTCGAATAGTTTCATACCCTGCAGGGGTGTACTTCGTCACACACGCTCTCACCACTTATCGTCGCTACACGACGTGTACTCGGCAACCTTCAAGCGGAAGCCCAACGTGGGTGTCGGCCACAGCCTACCTAAACACTCGAGTCTCTAGTCCAGGTTTATCGCCTATTCAGGTTCCATCCGCAGGGAGTCCGGCCGAGGTTTCCACATACGGCCCCGAACGATGTGTGCAGGGTTCCCGGACACCAAACGGGCGACTCGGTACACCGTGCCACGAGCCTACCGCATCACAGCCCACCCCTTGGTCAGCGCTGTCCACGGCCTCCAGCTTACTACAAACACCAGAAACTACGTGCAACTCCTGGACAGAGGACAAGGGTGAATAAGAAGCCGAGGGGGTCCATTGGTTTCGGGCCCAATGTGTGGTAGTAGCTGAATCTTAAATCACGCATACAGATCTCAGTTCTTAGGGACGGTCTCAATGAAACAACCCACCATGTACTCCTACATGGCCTCCCATCGATACCTTTACCAAATCGTATTCAACACTTCACCCTCTTTACCCACACACACACTTTCACTCTAGTCATCACCCTGATGAGCCAGACCTGACACAACTCTAAGCATAGCAAGCATAGCATTGTAGGAACACAACATGGCTCAATCAACTCCTACACATGCTAGTGGGTTTCATCTAGTTACTGTGGCAATGACAGGTCATGCAAAGGAAAGTGGGTTCAACTACCGCAACACACAGCAGTTTGAATCGCGTTGTCTTAATGCAGTAAACGAGAGCAGAAGCGAGAAGATGGGTTTGTATCGAAATGATCAATGGGTTGCTTGCCTGACAGAGTGGTGGTGGGATACTGCCCTTCAGTTGGATACTCGTGAATATCCTCGGAGGCAGGACCTACCACGATGAGCATACCGAAGCACAATCAACACCAAGCAAGTGCAACAATATGATGCATGCATGAGACATGGCAAGATGGATGTGTTGGGCTAATGCAACTAAGACCAGATGGGTTTGGACTAATTTGAATCAAAGATTCAAATTCCAAGTTCATAAATGGCCCATATTAATGCTTTATCTTGTTCTGTATAAAACAGTAGGTTAACTTGCTTAATCATGCATGAAACCAGTACAGATGGATAGAATGGATTTTTCTGATCATTTTTCATATATAAATCTTTTCATTCTGAGCTATAGATTATTCTCTATGATTTTTTGAAGTTTGTGATAATTTCTGGAATTTCCAATATAAGAATAATTCCAGTAAATGTTTTATTGCGTCAGCCTGACGTCAGTGTGACGTCAGCGGGTCAGCGGGGTCGTCCAGGTCAAACCTGACGGGTGGGTCCCCT
>NC_057799.1:495454447-495511533 GCF_018294505.1 Triticum aestivum
TATCCGGGCCAAAGAGTTGTCTTTCCCCGGTTTCTGACCAGTTAAGAGGCGTTCGACATTTTCGTCCATAGAGAACCTCGAAAGGGGCTTTTCCCAAGCTAGCTTGGTAACTATTGTTATAAGCGAACTCGGCGAATGGAAGGCATTTCTCCCAATCCATGCCGAAGGAGATGACAGAAGCTCGGAGCATATCCTCCAGAATTTGATTAACTCGTTCTACCTGACCACTTGATTGAGGGTGAAAAGCGGTGCTAAAAGAGAGACGAGTTCCCATTGCATTTTGGAAGCTTTCCCAAAATCGAGAGGTGAAGAGACTTCCGCGGTCTGAGTTAATTTCCAATGGAACACCATGAAGAGACACTATTCGGGAGATGTACAAGTCTGCTAGCTGGCTAGCGGTTATACTCTCACGAACAGGTAGGAAGTGGGCTACTTTGGAAAGACGATCGACAACAACGAAGATAGCATTATTCCCTCTCTTGGTCCTGGGGAACCCGGTAATGAAATCCATACCGATTTTATCCCATTTCCATTCAGGAATAGCCAGAGGCTGAAGGGTGCCAGCAGGCCGTTGATGCTCTGCTTTAACACGACGACAGACGTCGCAATTAGCAATGTATTGAGCAATTTCTCTCTTCATCCTAGTCCACCAAAACCTCTGGCGTAGGTCCTGATACATTTTAGTACTACCGGGATGAATGGTGAGAGGAGATTCATGAGCTTCCTTAAGGATCAATCGCCTCAGGTTGCGTACCTTGGGAACCACTAGGCGGTCTCCAAAGAACACAACACCTTGGTCATCAACGGAGAAACAATCCACAACTCCTTTCTTGATGTTTCTCTTAATACGGGAGATCCCTGGATCTACCTTCTGAGCTTGGATGATCTGATCCGTAAGGGTAGGTTTCGCCACCAGGGTAGATAGAAATCCTTGAGGAACAAGGTGAAGGTTAAGCTTACAGAATTCCTCGTGGAGAAGTGGTTGGCTTTGTTGTAACATCAAGTTGTTACAATAGGATTTACGGCTTAGCGCATCAGCCGTGACGTTGGCTTTGCCCGGGGTGTAAGTTATTTCTAAGTCGTAGTCTGAGATCAACTCGACCCAACGTCTTTGCCTGAGATTCAAATCCGGTTGGGTGAAAATGTATTTCAGACTCTGATGGTCGGTGAAAATCTCGCAACGGTTACCGAGAAGGTAATGTCGCCATGTTTTGAGTGCATGGACTACGGCTGCAAGCTCTAGATCATGTGTGGGATAATTATCCTCATGTGGACGCAACTGTCGGGAAGCGTAGGCAATCACATGACGGTCTTGCATGAGTATGCAACCTAGTCCTTGTCGCGAGGCGTCGCAATAAATAACAAAGTCTTTAGAAAAATCTGGTGGTACGAGTACGGGGGCAGACGTCAGGCGTCTTTTCAGTTCCTGAAAGCTGAACTCGCACTGTGGGGTCCACTCGAACTTCTTATCTTTCTTGAGGAGTTCGGTTAGAGGTTTAGCAACCTTGGAGAAATTCTCGACGAAGCGACGGCAGTAGCTCGCTAAGCCAAGGAAACTCCGAACTTGTTTAACCGTTTCAGGGGGAGTCCAGTCAAGGATGGCTTGAACTCGCTCGGGATTGACAGCAATACCTTTACCAGAGATCACGTGGCCTAGGTAGGTCACTTCTGGCAACCAGAATTCACACTTGGAGAATTTAGCATAAAGGCGATGCTCTCGAAGTTTCGTTAGTACTAGCCTTAGATGCTCGGCATGTTCTGCCTCGTTCTTGGAGTAGATGAGTATATCATCGAGGTATACTACGACGAATTTATCCAAATACTCCATGAAGATTGAGTTCATTAACCGAGAGAAAGTGGCTGGAGCATTGGTTAACCCGAAGGACATGACTGTATACTCGTATTGGCCATAACGAGTAACAAAGGCCGTTTTAGGAATGTCCCCGTTCTTGATTTTGATTTGATGGTAGCCCAACCTCAAATCCATCTTAGAGAAGACTGAGGATCCAGCGAGCTGATCATACATGTCGTTGATCCTGGGAAGCGGATACTTGTTCTTGATTGTGACTAGGTTGACGGGTCGGTAATCTACAACCATCCGATCCGTACCATCCTTCTTCTTGACGAAGAGGACGGGGCAAGCCCACGGAGAAGAACTAGGACGGATGAAACCCTTTTTCAAGGACTCATCGAGTTGTTTCTTAAGCTCGGCTAGCTCTAGGGGTGCCATCTTATAGGGTCTTCTAGAGATTGGGACGGTTCCTGGAACGAGGTCTATCACGAACTCAACATCTCTGTCGGGTGGAATACCTGGCAGTTCTTCAGGGAAGACATCCGGGAAGTCACAGACTACCGGCACATCTTCGAGGTCGGGAAGAGGGTTGGCATTTAATGAGTAGAGCTGACGTTTAGACACTCGGGTTAAAACATTGACTGTCTTGCCCGACGGATGGGTGAGTTGAACAGTTCTAGTAGAGCAATCAATCTTAGCATAATGAGCTGACATCCAGTCCATACCCAAGATGATGTTTATGTCCGAGGACTTGAGAGCTATTAGTGACGCAAGGAAGACCAATCTGTCAACAAGAATTTCATTGCCATGGCTTATCTTAGAGGTTTGCCACTTAGAACCAGGGGTTTGGATTACCATGGAAGTGGGCATGTCGCAGAATGTGGTGTTGTATAATCGAGCATAGCTCTCAGAGATAAATGAATGAGATGCTCCAGTATCGAAAAGAACAGTTGCCGGATGGCAATTAACAAGGAGCGTACCAAGGACGACGTTGGGATCCTCATGAGTTTCTTCAGCTGAAACATAGTTGACATGGCCACGTGCTGTGGTGGCTGGCTTGGCGTAGTAAGTCTTTCCTGCTGGCTTACCACGGCCAACGGACTGTCCAGGTTGATTGAGGTTGTTTCGGGGGCACTCGCGCTGATAGTGACCCGTTTCTCCACACTTGAAGCATGTCACAATATTGGGGCGTGGAGCAGCATTAGCAGTGGGGCCACCATAGACTTTGGGCGGTGCATGCTGCTGGTTGGGGCGAGGCGCCTCGAAGGATGGCCTCGGAGTGAACCTGGGTGGTAGAGCAGTATTTGGAATCCAGACCCGGCGCTTCTGGGATCGGGAGCCAGATGAGGAACCAAAGTCACGAGAGTGCTTGCGTGTAGCGTCATAGTCAGTTTGTCCTGTCTCGGCACTGATGGCCTTATTGACCAACTTTTGGAAAGAGGTACACTCATGCAGACGGAGATCACGGCGAAGCTCGGGGCTAAGTCCCTTGCGGAACCTTGCCTGCTTCTTGGCGTCGGTGGATACCTCTTCAGGAGCATAGCGTGCTAGATTTCCAAACTCACGGCTATATGCATCCACGGTCAGTCTGCCTTGGGTGAAGTTGCAGAATTCTTCGCGCTTGCGATCTATGAGACCCTCCGGGATGTGATGCTCACGGAAAGCCTCACTGAATTCAGCCCAAGTAGTGATTTGTCCAGCTGGGCGCATAGCATCAAAGTTCTCCCACCAAAGGCTAGCAGGGCCTTCGAGGTGATAGGCAGCGTAGGTAACCTTATCAGCTTCGGCTACGTTGGCAGAACGTAGCTTATGGGTGATGCTGCGAAGCCAGTCATCCGCATCAAGGGGCTCGACGGAATGATTGAACTTCGGTGGGTACAACTTGATAAAGTCATTGAGGGACACCAGGTCGTTCCTCTGGTGATGTGCAGTATTCTGCTCAATTCGCTCTAGCAAGCGGTTAGTCTCACGCTTGTTTCTTTCTGCCTCCAGCATAACTTCGGCCAGTGAAGGCGGTTGGGGCAGATCCTCCGCCCTGGCTGCATTGGCTTCATCCTGCGCCTGGACAGCAGGGTTGTTGCGGGTGTTAACCATCCTAGGAGAAACAAGGCAACGATTTAGACGAGGATGGCTAAATCTTGATAGGGAAAAGCGGAATGTAATGGATAACGCGGAATGTAGAGATGACCATCAGTATGACATGGTAACATAGCAACATACATATACCAACGGTCATACACGCCATACATAGTTTAGTACAAGCCCAGGCTAAGGTACAACTACGATGAAAGACGATACATCTCATCAGAGGCATTCCAAGCTCCTATACATTATTTTTCTACACCTCCGGAACGTGATACACACCAAGTTGTATTCCACAAGACACGCAGGACTGTGGAGATTACAACTGTTACAATACTAGTAGATCTACTGCCAACTCAGACGTCTCCGTAGTAATCCTCATAGAAGTCACCACCATGTCCTGGAAGCAGAACATGATCATCCGGAAACAGACGGCCCTGTGGAGCCTGCGGTCCATAGGGACTCGGGTGTGGCCTTGGTCCAACAAACGGTGGCAGACGGGGTCCACGAGGAGGGGTGATGCCTCCTACATCACACCATTCCATACATTCTGGCAGACCAGATCGCACGGGGTATAAGTCCCTCATGTCCATGAACCCAGCTTGCACGGCAGGTGCAAACCGTGTCAGAGTGGCCCAGTGATCAGCACGAGCATTAAAGAGCTCCATTCGCAAGGCACGATTCTCACGGTCCTTGTCCTCAAGCATCTCAGTGGTGGTGCGGAGTAGTGAGTCCTCATGGGTAGAATCACAGTAAGTAGCCTGATAGTACCCCTGTGCCCCAGGGAGTGCTGCTGGCATGTAGCGGTAGTCGGTGTTCTGAAGCAAAGCAGTTTTGGCTCGCATGATAGTCATCATCGAGTAAGCTGCGTCCTGCACAGACATCTCGATAGTAACCCCAAGTCCATAAGAGCAATGGAGGGGTTCAGTGGCTCCGGGATAGGATGGATAAATCCTGACGGTGCAAAGATATTGACTTTGGTTAAAGTCTCGGAACTGCTCCTCGACGGTATACTCGGGATACCAACGATAGCCTGTCTCAACCATCACTCGGACCAACATGGCCGTGTGACCAGGTACGCCGATGCACCGGGTCAGACAAACCACTTGGTTCTGGGAACGGGTGGCCATCTGAAAGCACGAAATGATGCAAGGCATTAGTATTACTAGGAGAATTCGGACAGCATAACGGCTGTAAATGCTCGAAAAAGGATTTGAGACATTCGCAACAGTTTTGCAATACCACTCAACAACATCATGTCAAGGTTCTGGTTCAACCGACAACATACTAGGGTAGTAGAAACTGAACCGAAGCATGGAACCAACAATCCTATAAGTTACTACGGATTAGTAACACGTGAACCTGATAGAGAGGAGAGAGCCTAGTCCTTAACCCACGTAGAATGAGAAGAGAATGACTCAGATCAGAGGGCATGAGGTAAAGGAGTAAAAGCACCTTACGTTCCCTCCCACAATCAATTCCCCTACATATAACTAAAGCATTTCTAGACTCGACATCGACCAGTTTGGCTTATCGCACCTACAGGCAGTCCGGCTCTGATGCCAACGCTGTCAGGACCCCGATTCCAAGTCACACCGATCTAGCCTGTAACACCTCATATCACATTGCGGCCTCACGCACGGTACTCCCACGGGTGTCGCCTTACCATGGCCCGGGACCGTTTGCGCCTTTTGGCTCACGTATATGACAATGTCGCTAGCATCCATATGACAGAGAACCCGGGCCGACATGGCTAGTCCTGAACCCAAAGCGGCTCACATGCCGGCCAGTCAAGTGTCCAGAGCAGTAGTGCTGGGCTAGCAGGACTCCGGTGAACCGGGCTGTAGCGGACTACTATGGCTCAAGGAGGCACCAGACTACATTTCCCCATAAGAGAGGCTGCTAAAGATAGACAACTAGATTGTCGGATCCCACACATACCAAGCATTTCAAACATACACACAATATGCTCGATATGCGCGAATACAACATGGCATCACAACAAAACTCTACAACTCAAGTACTTTATTTAAGGGGCTCCGGAGAGCCTTACATAACTTGTTCATACAGATGGGGGTCGCATGACCCAACACTCAAGTCATACAATCATACAAGCACATGCGGAAGCAAACTGTCTGGGTACAGACACTAGAAGAAAGAAGGCTTGACGAAGCATGTCTATCTACATAGGCCCTTCACAAGCCTAGATCACCACCTGGGTGGCAAGTCACTCGTCGTCGTCGAGTTCTACGTAGAACCCGTCAGAAGGGGCGGTGTTGTCATCTGAAAACAGTAATTAAAGCAACATGAGTACAAAGGTACTCAGCGAGTCTTACAACAGATCCTACTATACATGTTCATTCTCAAGAAGGTAGTGGGGTTATTGCAGCAAGCCAGCTTTGACTCTTGGCTAAGCTATCCTATGATACACCACTTGTGAAATAGTTTTCTCACACGAGTCCATTAATCACCAACTCAATACTCCACCGTGGATCCTCCCTCGTCATCCAACGAGAGGGCCATCCGCGGTACTCACACTTATCTTGAGGCTTTTAGTAGTATCCATTTACTTGTCTATGAACTGCATAAGCGACCAAGTAGTCCTTTACCGCGGACGCGGCTATTCGAATAGTTTCATACCCTGCAGGGGTGTACTTCATCACACACGCTCTCACCACTTATCGTCGCTACACGACGTGTACTCGGCAACCTTCAAGCGGAAGCCCAACGTGGGTGTCGGCCACAGCCTACCTAAACACTCGAGTCTCTAGTCCAGGTTTATCGCCTATTCAGGTTCCATCCGCAGGGAGTCCGGCCGAGGTTTCCACATACGGCCCCGAACGATGTGTGCAGGGTTCCCGGACACCAAACGGGCGACTCGGTACACCGTGCCACGAGCCTACCGCATCACAGCCCACCCCTTGGTCAGCGCTGTCCACGGCCTCCAGCTTACTACAAACACCAGAAACTACGTGCAACTCCTGGACAGAGGACAAGGGTGAATAAGAAGCCGAGGGGGTCCATTGGTTTCGGGCCCAATGTGTGGTAGTAGCTGAATCTTAAATCACGCATACAGATCTCAGTTCTTAGGGACGGTCTCAATGAAACAACCCACCATATACTCCTACATGGCCTCCCATCGATACCTTTACCAAATCGTATTCAACACTTCACCCTCTTTACCCACACACACACTTTCACTCTAGTTCATCACCCTGATGAGCCAGACCTGACACAACTCTAAGCATAGCAAGCATAGCATTGTAGGAACACAACATGGCTCAATCAACTCCTACACATGCTAGTGGGTTTCATCTAGTTACTGTGGCAATGACAGGTCATGCAAAGGAAAGTGGGTTCAACTACCGCAACACACAGCAGTTTGAATCGCGTTGTCTTAATGTAGTAAACGAGAGCAGAAGCGAGAAGATGGGTTTGTATCGAAATGACCAATGGGTTGCTTGCCTGACAGAGTGGTGGTGGGATACTGCCCTTCAGTTGGATACTCGTGAATATCCTCGGAGGCAGGACCTACCACGATGAGCATACCGAAGCACAATCAACACCAAGCAAGTGCAACAATATGATGCATGCATGAGACATGGCAAGATGGATGTGTTGGGCTAATGCAACTAAGACCAGATGGGTTTGGACTAATTTGAATCAAAGATTCAAATTCCAAGTTCATAAATGGCCCATATTAATGCTTTATCTTGTTCTGTATAAAACAGTAGGTTAACTTGCTTAATCATGCATGAAACCAGTACAGATGGATAGAATGGATTTTTCTGATCATTTTTCATATATAAATCTTTTCATTCTGAGCTATAGATTATTCTCTATGATTTTTTGAAGTTTGTGATAATTTCTGGAATTTCCAATATAAGAATAATTCCAGTAAATGTTTTATTGCGTCAGCCTGACGTCAGTGTGACGTCAGCGGGTCAGCGGGGTCGTCCAGGTCAAACCTGACGGGTGGGTCCCCTATGTCAGTGTCACGGTTAGGTAATTAGTTAATTAGGATTAGTTTTAACTTTAACCCAGATTTAATTAGCAGGCGGGCCCCACTTGTCAGTGACCCTGGGGGGTCAAACCGTGGTCAAACCACGCTGACTCGCCGGCGTTTAGCCGCCGGCGACGTCCAGACGCGGCGGTGGTGTGCGGGTTTGCTCCTCCGGCGACCAAAAGGACGGCGGAGAGCACCTACGTGTAGCTGGGGGCGAACCGCGTCGACTGGTGGTGGTAGTGGAGCTCGGGGTCGCCGAAATCGACGCCGGCGACGAGCCGTGCGGCTGCCGGAGTACAGGCGTGGTTGAAATCGTAGCTAGAGAGCACGGCGAGGGACATGCGATGGCGCTACGGGTTCCTGGCGTTGCGGTGAAGCTAATGGCTACGGTGGTGCGGCCGTTGGATGGCCGGAGCCTCGTCGGCGACGAGCTCGTACGGTGGCGCGTTCGGGTGAGCTTTGTGCGGTGGCTACAGAGCTCGAGAGAGAGAGAGGGGAGGATGGGAAGGTGGCCATGCTCACGGCGGTTGCGACGGAGCAGGCGGCGGGGTCGGAGACGAGCTGTAGCAGTGGCGACGGCGGAGGGGATCTCCGACGGGGAGCGGCGAAGGCGAGGTCGGTGGCGGAGCTTCGGGGCAAACGAGCGCTCGGGGCTCGGCTTGCTCGAAGGAGTGGGCGACGGCAGAGCTGTAGGACACAGTGGAATGGCGCGAGGTCGACGGTGGCCACGGTTACTCCGGTGAGGTGTCTGCGGCGGCGTCGGCCATGGTGGGGAAAGGGTGAGGGAGAGGCGATGGGGGAGAGTGACGATGTCCAGGGGCTCGGGGCGCGTCGAGGAAGGTCGTCCAGCTCGTCCGCGACGAGGGTGGCAAGCAGCTGGCGCGGTGGCGAGCTCGCGCTCACCGCGTCACCTGTCTGCCTGCTCTGGCGAGAGCAAGCAGCTCGCTGGCGCGGGCCAGCACAGTGCTGGGCCGCCAGGTGGGCTGCCAGGTAAGTTTCTGCTTTCTGTTTTCTTTCTCCTTTTTGATTATTTCTGTACTGTGTTTTGAAATAGTAAAAATACTATTTCATTTGGAAAAATCCTGAAAATATTCTGAGGCACCTTTGAGATTATTCCCAACAGCCTAAAAATACTTTCAAAATTATTTGGGCATTTAAAAATATTTATAGCATTTAAAATGCCCAAATGCAAATACTTATGGCTTGTGCAAAAATCCAAAATGGCCTCCAAAAATATGAAACCATTTTTGGCAGAGGTTTTAGCCAAGACCAAAGATGGTGAACATTTATGGAGGGCATTTCAGGTTCATTGAAAAGAATTTTAGTAAACCCTAGTTGTTCCAGGGGGGTGCTGGGGGTTTCTGGCATTCCCCATTTCAGGTTTCTGTGAAATGTAGACATGATGCAACACTCTAATGCATGAACTAGCTAGGATGTGACAACTCATCCTTGACTGGACAGTTTATGGGATCGAGATCCGTCTCGACCCGCCCAGTTTCCGCTTCAAAGTCTTGGCAAAGCTCTACACAGTTGAGTAAATGGTGAGTCGACGATATAATTGAGCTTGACAGTCGACCGTAATAAGTCAGTCAATCATCAGTACCTTCAAGTTTTAGGAGCAGCTTTGCAGCAAGCTGGCCCAGATAAGACTCCAACTTGCCCTTCTTGGCCTAGAGGCTCCCAAGCTCGTCAGTCAGCTTGTCCTTGTCTTTCTTCAGTCGCTCGACCTCCCGATTGGCGTCGGAAACAACAGTCTTCAGTTTGGAGTTCTCTTCTTCTAAATTGCCGACTGAAGCAAGCTTCTTGTCAGCAAGCGCCGTTTTCTCTCGCGCTTCCTTCTGTGCAGCAGCAAGATCCAGATCCTTCTTCTCCAAAGCCTGCTTCATTTTCTCTAAAGAAATAACATTCTTCAGACGGGCTTGAAGTTGACGGTTTTCACTACATACATCTGCTCGAGTGGAGTCACTCGGTTCAAAAAATGGAAAGGAAAAGTGCCAGTAGTGAGATAGACAGTTGACGATTGGTTACCTCCCATGGCAGCTACTTCATCACGAGCAGTCTTGAGATTCTTCTTGGCCAATTCCAGATCAAGGTTGAGGCTGATTTGCTGCTTGTTCATTGTAGAAAGCTGAGCCCCAAGATCACAAGATTTCTGTAGTATAAGCCATATCAGTTGACTGAGATAAAAAGACATCACAGTGATAGCTACTCTAAGACTACCACCGAATCAAACATTCAACGACAGTCTCGGGGACTACACCCAGTGGGTGCACTTAGCGTGCCCCCACTGGTTTGAATAAACACTCGACATGGTCTGCCCAGCGCGAGAGTAAAAAAAGCAGTTCTCAGACCATAGTCGACTGCCCGCAGTCAACCACGGTCTCAGGGACTACACCCAGTGGGTGCACTTAGCGTGCCCCCACTGGTTCCGGTTCCACTCGACCTGGCCCGCCCAGGCCGAGTGAGAAAATTCGGATTCTCATACCACAGTCGACTGCCCACAGTCAACTATGGTCTCGGGGACTACACCCAGTGGGTGCACTCAGCATGCCCCCACTAGTTCAAAGACTCAATCGACTCAATCCAAGTCGACTCAAATAGACTTGTGCAACTTTAAAACAGTCACACTCCAGTGGGTGATCGGATGAGAAATAAGATCAGTCAGAAATCAACTAACCTGGACATTGGTCTGCAGAGCAGCGCCGGCGTTGAAGCCACCTGACTGGCCTCGTGCACCACTTTCATCTGCCCCATCACAAGATTCAACTGAAGAAGATCTTCCTTGGCGGCACTCGGTGGGTCGTCTAGAGTTTGATACGCAGTGAAAAGCGATGATGGCAGAGCAGTCGAAGCAACCGCTGGGTCTGATGCGTGGAGTTGTAATGGAGCAGCAGGGGTCTGAGCAGCTGATCCTGATGGGCAATCAGTCGACAGCGGGATAGCGAAAGTGACGTTGGTGCGAGCCAGATCTGTCGATCGCTCGACCGTCGTCCCAGGCATTAGTGTCGACTGAGGAACCTGAACCTCAGGCGCTTTCCCGCTCAGTCCCTTGTCCCTCCTCCTCCTTTCCCTCAGGGGCACTTCTTCTTCATCATCCGGGAGCACAACAACGTCCCGTGGTGCTACAACAAATAGAGAAAGTCAAAGAGATAGCTGACAAACAATCCAGTCATCCAAATAAATTAGAGTCGGGCAGACTTACTGGCTTTGGAGGTAGCTGCGTCATCGGTTTCCTCATCGTCTGGGGTCTTGTCGATATCCATATCAGTCGTAGCCGAGGCCGGGCTGTAAAGGTTCATCATCCACTCGGTCAGTACAAGAGAATCGGTCAGAACAAGAAAATACGGGGAGAACATTTACCCAGAAGCAACAGGAACGTCCATCTTGATTCTAGGCAAGGTCTTCCAAGCCTTCGAAGGATTGATCTTGGGCTGCTTGGTGACCTTCTCAGCCAATTCCGGGGTCGAAGACCGAGTGCGCTTTTGAGATGGAGCGCTCGAGGCCACAGCCTTGCCGCGCCTGCCCGCGGGATCATGGTGCTGCTTGGATCGACGTTCGAAACGAGGTGGTGAGTCGGCTGCCTCCTCGTCGTCCGACTCATCGCTCTCATCTTCATCATCGTCGGCTGGTGACTCCCACTCGCCGCTCTCCTCCGCGCTGTCCTCGCCTTCATGGTCCTGCTCCAGAGCTTGTTCACCATTGGGCGTTGAGTACATCTCTGTATAAATTTGCAAAACAAGGAGCCGAGTGGAAATCAGTCAGATCAACAAACAGTCAGAAAGCACATCCAAATTCAATCAGTTGTAGTGGCCAAACCTTGTCTGGCTGGTTCCTGTCGCTGAAAGGTTTGACTCTCCTAGCGCCCCTGGGGTTGTCCTTGTTCCCGGTGATGCCCCTCAGCCACTCGGCCATTGTTTGGGCCGTCACCTCCTCCGGATGAACCCGAGCGGTATCACCAGCCCCGGAGTACATCCACATGGAGTGGTCACGAGCTTGGAGTGGTTGAATGCGCCGACTGAGGAACACCTCCAGCAGATCCATGCGGTGACACCTTGGTTGATCAGTTGAACTACTCTCTCGACCAGCATGCTCGTCTCTGCCTTCTCTGCGACATTCACTTTCAACGAAGATGGAGTTTGAACACGATCAAAAGAAAAAGTGGGAAGTCCAGTCGACTGGCCTGGAGTCACGATATCCTGGCAATAGAACCAGGTCGATTGCCAGCCCCTGACCGACTTAGGAAGAGTCATCGAAGGGAAGGAACTCCTCTTCCTCTTCTTGATACCCAGACCCCCACACATCTGGATAACATGGGGTTTCTCGTCGTTTGAGTTCGCTTTCTTCACTGTTTGGGAGCGGATGGTGAAAATGTGCTTGAAAAGACCCCAGTGCGGTCGACACACAGGAAATTCTTGCACATGGACACGAATGCGGCAAGGTATGTGATGGTGTTGGGAGTGAAATGATGGAGTTGAGCCCCGAAGAAATTCAAGAAACCTCGAAAGAAGGGGTGTGGAGGAAGCGAGAAGCCGCGGTCGACATGAGTGGCGAGCAGGACACACTCACCCAGTCACGGTTGTGGCTCCGTTTCCCCCTCCGGTAGCCGCGCGGACTCATGGACGATCAGCCCTAACTTGGCCATATCGTCCAAGTCTTCCTGCCGAAGTGAGGATCGGATCCAATCTCCCTGGATCCAACCTGACAGCAGCCCCGAGCGCGATGAAGATCCCCGATTCGTCTTCTTGCTTTTCGGCGCCCCCGTCGCCTTCTTCGCGCGTTCCAGCGCTGCCGTTTTCTCCTTACCCATGGTGGCAGAGCGGCGGCGTCGAGAGTGGAGGAGCTGAACGAGGTAAAGGAGCAAGAGGAAGAAGAAGGAGAATGGGCACGCATAGTGCGGACGCCTCGGTCTCGCCGCTTTTAAAGGCCTACTTCTGAGTGGCTGACGCGTGGGCTCGGACGATCCTGTCAAATCCCTTAACAGTTGCACACGAGATACGTGGCGAAAAAGGTAGCGCGGAAATCGAAACGTCCTACTTATCTACTCCGCTTACCACGGCGCGCTCCGCCTGGCGCGCTTCCACCAAAATTTTGAATCCCGCAAAATCCGGGATCCTCTACAACCGATCACGCCAAAGATTCCATGTCAAGGATAACACTCGACGGATGACGTTATAAAAACCAGTCGGTCATTTCTGAATCGATCAAGGCGACTGAAACGAAGCCGAAGTTCCAACAACTGGCATCCATTTGGAGATGAAAGCAAGAGTCAAAGCAAGGCCAACTTCAACCTTCTTTTCACTCGGACCTCAATCCATTTGGGGGCTAATGATGAGGACATAGACCTGGGGTAGGGTAATAGGCCTGACCTACACCTCCTACCTAAGGTCCTTGTCCTAGAAGCAAAGAGGTTCAGGAGTAAATAGAGGGGACCCAACTAAGGTGTCGAGTGCAATCCACTCGACCTACCATTCACTCGGAGACCCCCCTTGTTTAGGTCACTCGACCGCTAAAGCACACGACGTGCAGAAGACCTAAAGCCACTCTACGCACCAACGGTCGGGCATTTACCCTTAGACTTAATAGTCATTTATATCACTTTACTACAGACTTTACCTGTAACGCTCCTTCTTTATGAACATTGAACCCTGTGTAACGGAGGGGAGCTGGGGTCCTGGCGCACTCTATATAAGCCACCCCCTCCTCTGGGACAAGGGTTTGCACCCCCTGTAACACACACGCATATAATTCAGTCGACCACCTCCGGGCTCTTAGACGTATGGCTGTTACTTCCTCCGAGAAGGGCCTGAACTCGTAAAACTCGTGCGTACAGCTTCTCCATAGCTAGGATCTTGCCTCTACATCCCTACCCCCATTCTACTGTCAGACTTAGAACCACGACACCGGGGGGGGGGGGTTCCGGTAACCCCCGGTACTCCGGTAAATGTCCGAAACCTCCCGAAACACTTCCGGTGTCTGAACATAGTCATCCAATATATCGATCTTTACGTCTACACCATTTCGAGACTCCTCGTCATGTCCGTGATCATATCTGGGACTCCGAACTACCTTCGGTACATCAAAACACAAAAACTCATAATACTGATCGTCACCAAACTTTAAGCGTGCGGACCCTACGGGTTCGAGAACTATGTAGACATGACCGAGACACGTCTCCGGTCAATAACCAATAGCGGAACCTGGATGCTCATATTGGCTCCCACATATTCTATGAAGATCTTTATCGGTCAAACCGCATAACAACATACGTTGCTCCCTTTGTCATCGGTTTGTTACTTGCCTGAGATTCGATCGTCGGTATCTCAATACCTAGTTCAATCTCGTTACCGACAAGTCTATTTACTCATTATGTAATGCATCATCCGCAACTAACTCATTAGTCACATTGCTTGCAAGGCTTATAGTGATGTGCATTACCGAGAGGGCACAAAGATACCTCTCCAACAATCGAAGTGACAAATCCTAATCTCGAAATACGCCAACTCAACAAGTACCTTCAGAGACACCTGTAGAGCACCTTTATAATCACCCAGTTACGTTGTGACGTTTGGTAGCACACAAAGTGTTCCTCCGGTAAATGGGAGTTGCATAATCTCATAGTCATAGGAACATGTATAAGTCATGAAGAAATCAATAGAAACATACTAAACGATCAAGTGATAAGCTAATGGAATGGGTCAAGTCAATCACATCATTCTCCTAATGATGTGATCCCATTAATCAAATGACAAGTCATGTCCATGGCTAGGAAACTCAACCATCTTCGATTAACGAGCTAGCCAAGTAGAGGCATACTAGTGACACTATGTTTGTCTATGTATTCACACATGTATTATGTTTCCGGTTAATACAATTCTAGCATGAATAATAAACATTTATCATGATATGAGGAAATAAATAATAACTTTATTATTGCCTCTAGGGCATATTTCCTTCATGAGCTATCTTGATGGCGCTTTCATTGTCGCAGTAGAGTGGCACATGCTTCATGTTGATGCCATAGTCCTTGAGAGTTTGCTTCATCCATAGAAGCTGAGGGCAGCAAGATCCAACAGCAATGTATTCAGATTCAGCAGTGGAGAGTGATACACAGTTATGCATCTTTGAAGACCAACAGACAAGAGATCGTCCAAGAAACTGGCATGTGCCTGATGTGGACTTGCGATGAACCTTGTCACCAGCATAATCAGCATCTGAGAATCCAACCAGATCAAACTATGAGCCCTTGGGATACCATAATCCTAGTGTTGGCGTGTGAGCCAAATATCGAAGAATTCGCTTCACAGCTAAGTGATGCGATTCCTTTGGTGCCGCTTGGAATCGGGCACACATGCAAACGCTAAGCATTATATCAGGCCTAGATGCACATAAGTAGAGTAAAGAACCAATCATGGAGCGGTATACCTTTTGATCGAACTCTTTACCATCGTCGTCGGGGCCCAATTGGCCTTTGGTTGGCATTGGCGTCGTGTACCCTTTGCAGTCTTGCATTCCAAACTTCTTCACGCATTCCTTGATGTATTTCTCTTGTGATATGAAGATGCCATTTCTCTGCTGACGGATTTGAAGACCAAGGAAGAACTTCAGCTCACCCATCATGGACATCTAATATTGCTCTTGCATCATATGTCCAAACTCATCACTGTATCTCCTGTCAGTGTAGCCGAAGATAATTTCATCCACATAGATTTGGCATAAAACAGTTCTCCATCATATGTCTTCATGAAGAGAGTGGGATCTAGGGAACCAGGTTTGAAGCCTTTGCTCTTCAGGAAGTCTTTGAGTGTGTCATACCAAGCGCGAGGTGCTTGTTTGAGGCCATACAGTGCCTTGTTGAGCTTGTACACCATGTCAGGACGCTTTGGGTCTTCAAAACCAGGTGGTTGTGCAACATACACTTCTTCAATTTTTCCGTTGAGAAAGGCACTCTTTACATCCATTTGGTACAGAAGAATATTGTTGTGGTTGGCATAGGCTAGCAGTATGCGAATGGCTTCAAGCCTAGCCACAGGAGCAAAAGTTTCATCGAAGTCAATCCCTTCAACTTGTGTGTAACCTTGAGCGTAGAGACGAGCTTTGTTTCTGACAACTTGTCCATGCTCATCTTGTTTGTAGCGATAGATCTATTTGGTGCCGATGATATTGTGCTTGCGAGGACCAGGACGCTTTACTAGCTCCCGTACATTGTTCAACTCAAAGTGTTGAAGCTCTTCTTGCATAGCTTGAATCCATTCAGGTTCCATGAAGACTTCATCAACTTTCTTGGTTTAGATACAGAGACAAATGCAAAGTGCCCACAGAAATTTGCTAGCTGTGTTGCTCTTGAACGAGTGAGTGGACCAGGTGCATTGATGCTATCGATTATCTTCTCAATCTGGACTTCATTTGCAACACGAGGATGTACTGGACGAAGATTTTGCCCTTGCTGATCATTGTCTTCATTTTCAGCATTCGCTTCAGGTTGAGGAGTGTCTTCATGTTGATTAGGTGCAGAAATGATGATCTCCTCTTCAGCCTGTTCCTCTGAAGGTATGATTTCTATAGTACCCATAAGCTTGATAGAATCACTTGGTGTAGCTTCATCTAGCACATTTGGCAGGTGCTCTCTTTGCGAGCTGTTAGTCTCATCGAACCGCACATCCACAGTTTCAACCACTTTGTAGTGAAAGAGGTTGAAGACTCTGTAGGAGTCCGAATCCTTTCCTTAGCCAAGCATAAAACCTTCATGTTCTTTCGGTGCAAATTTTGAAGTGTGATGCGGATCCTTGATCCAGCACCTAGCACCAAAGACTCTGAAATAGCTGACATTTGGCTTCTTACCAGTCTGGAGCTCATATGATGTCTTCTTTAGGAACTTGTGAAGATATACATGGTTGATGATGTGACAAGCAGTATCAATGGCTTTTGGCCAGAATTTCCTTGGAGTCTTGTACTCATCAAGCATCGTACGTGCCATCTCAATGAGGGTTCTATTCTTGCACTCCATGATGCCATTCTGCTGAGGTGTGTATGGATCAGAGAACTCATGTGTGATGCCTCCAGATAAGTGTCGAGGCAGGTGTTCTTGAATTCTGCGCCATTGTCACTTCTGATGTGCTTGATCTTGATGCCATAGTTGGTCATGGCGCGATTGGCGAATCGTCTGAAGACATCCTGCACTTCAGTCTTGTAGAGAATTATGTGCACCCATGTATATCTTGAGTAATCATCAACAATGACGAAGCCATAGAGGCATGCAGTGGTAGTAAGGGTAGAGTAGTGAGTAGGGCCAAATAAGTCCATGTGAAGCAGCTCGAAGGGGCGTGTCGTTGTCATGATTGTCTTCGAGGGATGCTTGGCCCTAGTCATCTTTCCGGCTTCACAGGCACCACACAGATGGTCCTTCTCGAACTTGAAGCCCTTGATGCCAATGACATGCTTCTTCTTCGCGAGAGTGTGCAAGTTCCTTATGCCCGCATGCCCTAGCCTCCGATGCCAGAGCCAGCACTCTGAAGCTTTTGCTAGAAGACATACGACAAGCTGTGGTCCTGCGGAGAAATGTACCATATACAGATCGTCTTTTCGATACCCTTCGAAGACTAGAGATTTGTCAGACTCCATAAGCACAAGGCAACGATATTTTCCAAATATCACAATCATGTTCAGGTCACAACGCATTGAGACAGACATTAAGTTGAAACCAAGGGATTCAACAAGCATCACTTTATCCATGTGCTGATCCTTTTAGATTGCAACTCTACCTAGGCCCAATACCTTGCTTTTACAAGTGTCAACAAATGTGATGTGACTTTTGTCAGACAGACGTAGGGTTGAATCCATAAGAAGATTTCGATCACCAATCATATGGTTAGTGCATCCACTGCCCATGATCCACTCAGTAGCCTTCGGAGCCGTACCCTACAGTGCAGTTTGGGGGATAGGCTTCACAAAGAGAAGTGTGAAGCATAGACATTTGTCGAACAAGCATAATATCAAAGTTAAAATCCTTGTTAGGGTAGATAGGATGATTGTCAAGAAATCCTAGGACGAAATACATAGTAAGATCATTTTGGCACTTTATCTTGCGTCCCACAAGATGTTTTAGGTCCCCAGCATTAGTGCCTGAAGCTTTTGATTTCCGGCTGGAGACCTTTCCCTGCAAAAGAAAGTTAGTTCTTCTTAACCACCCACATCTTCAGGGGTGGCTTAGAAGCAATGAGTCTAAGTGCAACATCTGAGAACTTTGGCTTTGGAGCCCTAGCAAATAGCCTTGCAGGAGGTGAATAATACTCATAAGAATAAGTAGAAAAGTTCTTGGTCTTATGAACATAGCGGTTTGAAAGACACACACTCATATTCATAAGTCTGAGTATGGTTTGAAGGAAATATGCCCTAGAGGCAATAATAAAGTTATTATTTTATTTCCTTATATCATGATAAATGTTTATTATTCATGCTAGAATTGTATTAACCAGAAACTTACTACATGTGTGAATACATAGACAAACAGAGTATCCCTAGTATGCCTCTACTTGACTAGCTCGTTAATCAAAGATGGTTAAGTTTCCTAACCATAGACATGTGTTGTCATTTGATGAACGGGATCACATCATTACAAAATGATGTGATGGACAAGACGCATCCGTTAGCTTAGCACTATGATCTTTTAGTTTATTTCTATTGCTTTCTTCATGACTTATACATGTTCCTATGACTATGAGATTATGCAACTCCCGAATACCGGAGGAACACTTAGTGTGCTATCAAACGTCACAACGTAACTGGGTGATTATAAAGATGCTCTACAGGTGTCTCCGATGGTGTTTGTTGAGTTGGCATAGATCGAGATTAGGATTTGTCACTTCGATTGTCAGAGAGGTATCTTTGGGCCCTCTCGGTAATGCACATCACTATAAGCCTTGCAAGCAATGTGACAAATGAGTTAGTTACGGGATGATGCATTACGGGATGAGTAAAGAGATTTGCTGGTAACGAGATTGAACTAGGTATGATGATACCGACGATCGAATCTCGGGCAAGTAACATGCCGATGACAAAGGGAACAACGTATGTTGTTGTGCAGTTTGACCGATAAAGATCTTCGTAGAATATGTAGGAGCCAATATGAGCATCCAGGTTCTACTATTGGTTATTGATCGGAGATGTGTCTCGGTCATGTCTACATAGTTCTCGAACCCGTAGGGTCCGCACGCTTAACGTTCGATGATGATTGGTATTATGAGTTTATGTGATTTGATGTACCGAAGGTTGTTAGGAGTCCCGGATGTGATCACAGACATGACAAGGAGTCTTGAAATGGTCGAGACATAAAGATTGATATATTGGACCATGTTGTTCGCACACCGGAAGTGTTCCGGATAGTTTTGGATAAAACCGGAGTGCTGGAGGGTTACCGGAACCCCCAGGGAAGTTATGGGCCCTAGTGGGCCTTAGGGGAGAGAGAGGGCCGCAGCCAAGAGGTGCCCCCCAAGGGGAGTCCGAATAGGACAAAGGGAAGGGGGTGCGGCCCCTCTTTCCGTCTCCCTCTCCCTCTCCTTCCTTCTTCTCCTAGTTGGAAAGGGGGGAACCTACTCCTACTTGGAGTAGGATTCCCCCCTTGGGCGCGCCCCTTGTGGCCGGCCGGCCTCCTCCTCCCCTCCTTTATATACGGGGGAGGGGGGCACCCCATAGACACACAAGTTGATCTCGAGCCGTGTGTGGTGCCCCCCTCCACAGTTTTACACCTCGGTCATATCGTCGTAGTGCTTAGGCGAAGCCCTGCGCCGGTAACTTCATCATCACCGTCACCACGCCGTCGTGCTGACGGAACTCTCCCTCGGCCTCAGCTGGATCAAGAGTTCGAGGGACGTCACCGAGCTGAATGTGTGCAGATCGCGGAGGTGCCGTGCGTTCGGTACTTGATCGGTTGGATCGCGAAGACGTTCGACTACATAAACTGCATTACTAAGCGCTTCCGCTTTTGGTCTACGAGGGTACATGGACACACTCTGCCCGCTCGTTGCTATGCTTCTCCTAGATAGATCTTGCGTGATCATAGGTAATTTTTCTGAAATACTACATTCCCCAACAGTGGCATCCGAGCCAGCTCTATGCGTAGATGTTATATGCACGAGTAGAAGACAAAGAGTTGTGGGCGATAATAGTCATACTGCTTACCAGCATGTCATACTTTGATTCGGCGGTATTGTTGGATGAAGCGGACCAGACCGACATTACATGACCGCGTTCATGAGACTGGTTCTACCGCCGTGCTTCGCACACAGGTGGCTTGTGGGTGTCTGTTGCTCCAACTTTTGTTGAATTGAGTGTGACTACGCCCGGTCCTTGTTGAAGGTTAAAACAGCTCACTTGACGAAAAATTATTGTGGTTTTGATGCGTATGTTGAGGATATAGACCTTAGAGTCACCCGCCAGGAGGGGCCGGGTTACTCATATGGTCATTGCCAGAAGCCCGGCGCCAAGCTTGAAGACGGTGGGCCAAAGATGGGCTTAAGACCCGGATATGGCTTAAGGCCCGTAGTTGCAATCATTATCACGCTAGAACTTGTAGTGTAAGGCAAGGACAGTTGAGAGTCCGAGCCGGACACTCTTATGAGCCGGCCGGGACTCTGAGAGCTGCTGGGTGTCGGCCTCCCTATATAAAGGGACGACCCGGCAGCGGTTTAGGGACAAGAACAATCTCATCGAGAGCCGGGCATAGCAGATTAGCTCCCTGGTTATCGAAACCCTAATCAATACCACCTCAAACTGGATGTAGGCTTTTACCTTCACCGTAAGGGGCCGAACCAGTATAAACCCTCGTATTCCTTGTCCCGCTTAACCCCTTTAAGCTTCCTAGTTGCGATGGCTCCACGACTAAGTCCTAGCTCGAGGACATCTGCCGTGACAATTCCACGACAGTTGGCGCCCACCGTGGGGCCAGCGCACGGTGGATTTGAGTTCTTGAGGGCAGCTTCGAAGGGCTCAAGGGATACACTATGGGCCGGATGACCAAGAGCCGTCGCGGCAAGCTCTACATCGACGATGCAAACTGGGGCCCCGACGCCAGCTCAATTGAGTACGGGTACCGGGTCCCCTTCGGCGGAATTCATGTTTTCATTGGCAAGATTGGTGAGCCGGGCCCTGAGCCGGGTCTCTGCGCCGATCTCGTCGAGACGGCTCAGCGTGCGCGACCCGCCCGGGCCCGGCCTGCCTTGAGGCATGCTTTTGTGGGGTGTATCCATGGAGGACTCTCTGATCGATCTGGATCTGGTGATGAGACGGCCGCCGGCTCTGACGGCGAGTCGGCCACCGATGAGTCAAACTCGTTGTATCAACTTCAAGATGGCAGGCTCATGGGTTGTTCCGATGGTGACAGTATTCCGGACCTATTTGAGCCGCCAAGCCGGGTTGGAATCTTTATGGCCGGTGCGCAGCCTGTTCAGAACCCTGCTGCTGGAGCGGGAAACCCGGTGCCTTCTCCGGCTCAGGTGCTGATGGATCTCACGGACAAGATGACGGCCCTGTTAACCGCCACGGTTGACCCGGCAGATCAAGCTCAGCACGATGCGGAGGTGGCACAGTTAAAATTGGATCTAGTGAAAGCTAAGGAGGATCTTGCGGCGGAAGGGATCAGGATGGCTGCGGAAAGGGCGGCTCTCGATGCCCAAACTCAGCTGATCCAGGCGCAGTCCTTCCAACTCACGATGGATCAGAACGCGTCCAACGAGGTCATGAGAAGGAGGCATCAAAAGACCCAATCTCGACTCCCTTCGGTTTACGATCCACGCAACCTCTTCAACACGCCAGGTGCAGGGTCTAGTAACCCGCCAGGGGTCATAGTGCCCGGGTCTGGAACCCCTATTCAGCCACAAGTGATGGGGCCTCCCCAGGTGCCCCCTGCCCCGCTTCAGTACATGCCAATACCCCCGGGTCATTATAATAACCCGCTGGAGAACATGGTCGCTGCGGCAGCACGGCTGGCGGCTCTCCCAGTTGACGGCGACTCTCCGACGGCTATTGAAACCCGCCGGGTCAGGGAACTCCTTCAGACAGCACTGGCACAGCAAGAGGCGTACTCCTACGGCCGGGACAGGATCCACTCGACCCCTCGCCCAGGCCGGAGCCCGAGTTACAGCAGGCACATGGTCTCAGCGACCGGCTCAAGTAACGTCCGACGCCATGACCCGCCCCCTGGCCATGGACCGGTTCATAACGGAGCCTTCCACGCAGCAGACCAGGACAGAGCGCAGCAAGAGGCGGAGCAGGTGCCTCAATTGACGGCTTACCTGACCCCCCGGCTTATCCGACGACTTCCGTCGACGTGGGTATCCCTACCAGGACAGGGGGTGTCCCTTGTTTAGTGCCAGCTATCCGCAATGAGCATCTACCCAAGGACTTCAAAGGCCCTAGGAAGGTGCCCAACTACACGGCTGACTTACAACCCGCAGCCTGGATCGAGAGTTACGAGATGGCCATGGAACTACTGGAGGTCAGTGAGGCGGCAATGGCCAAGTACTTCACCATGATGTTGGATGGGACTGCCCGCACTTGGTTGAAAGGGCTACCACCGAATTCCATCAGGTCTTGGGCTGAGCTGAAAGCCCGGTTCATCCAAAACTTCAAAGATACCTGTAGGCAGTCTATGTCAATTGTGGATCTGACTAACTGTAAGCAGCAGGAGGGTGAATCCACGACTCATTGGGTTCGCCAGGTCAAGGAGATCATACATTCATCGGATAAGATGGATGCCGGCTCAGCAGTCTTAATGTTGGAGCAGAATTGTCGTTTTGTGCCCCTGAAGATGAAACTCGGGCGGCTTAAGCGCGACTGCAATGACATGGGTACACTAATGGCGGCTCTTGTCAAGTACGCCGATTCTGATGGTACCAAGGATCCCCCTTCAGATGATGAAAGGACAGGGAAGGGAAAGAAGAACGGCAATGGCAAGGGTCCTCAGCATAACCCGGGGAACCAAGGAGGAGGCAAGCGCAAGGCCGACGGCAGCCTAGAGTTTGTGGCCAACGCCAGCTCACAAGGGAATAACCAGCGACGTAAGGGGAGGCCCCTCCCCAAGGCGGCGGGTCAGGTCCGACGCTGGAGCAGCTGTTGAATGAGCCTTGTCCAAGGCATGGCTCTAGAGAGAAGCCAGCAACTCATCTGTGGAAGGATTGTGCAATCATGAAGGCCTTTAAGAATTACAATGGCCCGGGCGGCGGCTCAGGCGCCGGCGGCTTTCATGGCCCAGGCAGCGGCTCAAATTCTAATCCTCAGAACGGTCAAGGGGGCTTTAATCAGCAGTCTGGCCAGGGTCATCAACAATAGCAGGGGGGTTATCAGACCAATCCAAAGCAGCTTAGCGGTGGACAGTATCATGTGTTTACCACCAGTCTGTGTAAGCGAGATCAGAAGCTTCATAAGAGGGTTGTGAATGCTGTTGAGCCGGCGGTTCCACGCTACTTGCGGTGGTCTGAGCAGCCTATAGTGTGGAGTAGGGAGGATCACCCTCCCCGGGTGGATAACCCGGGCCACTTGGCCTTAGTGGTGGCTCCTCAAGTGGGAGGATATAAATTCACAAAGGTGCTCATGGACGGAGGCAGCAGCATCAACATCCTCTATTATGAGACTTTTCGCCGTATGGGGTTGGTTGATAAGAACCTCAGCCAGTCAAACACTATCTTCCATGGTGTGGTACCTGGTAAGTCGGCTTATCCAGTCGGCAAGATCGAATTGGAAGTGGCCTTTGGAGATGAGAACAACTACAGGGTGGAAAAATTGACCTTTGAGGTGGTTAAGATAAGAAGCCCGTACCATGCTATATTTGGGAGGCCGGCTTACGCCAAGTTCATGGCTCGGCCGTGTTATGTGTACTTACAGCTCAAGATGCCGGGTCACTGGGACCATTACGGTTCACGGCAGCCGGAAAGTGGCTCTGGAGTGTGAGGAAGGCGATGCGGCTTATGCAGAATCTGTTTGTGCGACAGAGGAGTTGAAGTTTTACAAAGACAATGTTGACCCAACAGATATGACCTCTCTGAAAAAGCCAACTACACAGCAAGAGCCGGCAATGAAATTTAAGTCGGCTGATGAGACTAAACTTGTTGATTTTGTTCCAGGTGACTCATCTCAGCAGTTTTGCATCAGTGCCAATCTGGATCCAAAATAGGAAAGCGTGCTCATCGAGTTCATCCGTGAGAATAGGGACATCTTCGCATGGAAACCTTCTGACATGCCAGGTGTACCTAGAGAACTCGCTGAGCACACTCTCAATATTGATCCGAAATTTAAGCCGGTCAGGCAGTTCCTTCGGCGGTTTAATGAAGAGAGGCGGAAAGCTATTGGTGAAGAGGTGGCCCGGCTCTTGGCGGCTGGGTTTATTGTTGAAGTCTTCCACCCAGAGTGGTTGGCTAACCCCGTGCTCGTACTCAAGAAGAACGGCACCTGGCGGATGTGTGTGGACTACACGGACTTAAATAAGGCGTGTCCGGCTGATCCTTTTGCCCTTCCCCGTATTGATCAAATTATTGATGCTACGGCTGGTTGTGCGCGCTTAAGTTTCCTGGATGCTTATTCCGGATATCATCAGATTAAAATGGCAGTTAAGGACCAGGAGAAGACGGCGTTCATCACTCCCTTTGGAGCTTTCTGCTATGTATCCATGCCCTTTGGACTCAAGTGTGCACAGGCGACTTATCAGCATTGCATGCAGAACTGTCTTCATAAACAGGTTGGGCGTAATGTTCATGCTTATGTGGACGACATTGTGGTTATATCCATAAAGGAGGAAACCCTGATAGATGATTTGAGAGAAACCTTTGATAATCTCCGGGTCTACAAGATGATGCTTAACCCAGCCAAGTGTGTCTTTGGTGTTCCTGCAGGCAAACTCTTGGGTTTTTTGGTTTCTGACAGAGGCATTGAAGCTAACCCGGAGAAGATCAAGGCCATCACCTCCCTGGCTAAGCCGGCATGTTTAAATGACGTTCAGCGCTTGGCGGGTCGCATCGCTGCTTTAAGCCGGTTTATAAGCCGTTTGGGTGAGAAAGCCATGCCATTATATCAGTTGATGAAGAAAACTGATATCTTTGTCTGGAATGATGCAGCTAATACTGCCTTTGAGGATTTGAAGAAGCAGCTGGCAGAGCCTCCAGTCCTTGCTGCTCCGGTTGATAAGGAGCCCTTATTATTATATGTGGCGGCGAACACACGAGCCGTCAGTGTGGCTATGGTGGTGGAGCGCAAGGAGGAGGGTAAGGAGCATCTGGTTCAGCGGCCGGTTTATTATGTCAGCGAAGTGCTCATTGAGTCCAAGCAGCGATATCCGCATTGGCAGAAGCTTGTTTATGGTGTGTTCATGGCGAGCCGGAAACTTAAGCATTATTTTCAGGGTCATCCCATCACTGTGGTCAGTTCTGCCCCTCTTGGTGATATCATTCAAAACAGAGAGGCCACAGGGAGAGTAGCTAAGTGGGCTATAGAGCTTGGACCTCATGGTCTCAAGTACGTGCCACGCACTGCTGTTAAATCTCAGGCCTTGGTGGATTTCATCAATGACTGGACAGAGTCACAAGTGCCCGAGCAGAAGCCGGATAACACATATTGGACTATCCACTTTGATGGGTCCAGGCAGTTGGAGGGCTCGGGGGCTGGAGTCGTGTTGGCTTCCCCTAAAGGTGACAAGTTCCATTATGTGCTACAGTTGCTGTTTCCTTGCACTAACAACGCAGCTGAGTATGAGGCCTTGCTCCATGGTCTTCGGATGGCTAAGGAGATGAGCTTAAGCCGGGTAAGGTGCTTCGGCGACTCAGACTTGGTGACTCAACAAGTCTCAGGAAGGTGGGATTCCAAGGATCCTCTCATGGCGGCTTATCGCCGCGAGGTTGATGCCATTGCTGGGCACTTTCAGGGTTACCAAGTGGAACACATTGATCGCAGGAAGAACGAGGCGGCTGATGCTCTAAGCCGGCTAGGCTCTCAGCGAAAGCCGGTGCCGCCTAATACTTTTCCTGGACGTCCTGTATAATCCTTCTGTCAAGCTGCCTACAGAGGAAGACTTGGCTGTCCCTGACCCGGAGGCGCGACTGGTGGCGGCTCTCCACATCATACCGGACTGGACAATGCCCTATTTGGCTTACATGACCCGGGGGGAGTTGCCTGAGGATGAAACTTTGGCTAGACAAATAACCCGGCGGGCTAAGTCAATGATTGTTATCAATGGCGAGTTGCATCATCACAGTGTTACAGGAGCATTTCAGCGTTGTGTCTCCCCTGAGGAAGGTCAAGAGATCTTGCGTGAGATTCACGAAGGGGATTGTGGCCATCATGCCGGCTCAAAGTCTCTTGTGGCCAAGGCTTTTCTCCATGGTTTTTATTGGCTGACGGCTCATGCTGATGCAGAGGACTTGGTCAGTAAATGTGATGGTTGCCAGAGGTTCTCACGACGGGCTCATGTGCCGGCTCAGGAGCTGAGGATGATCCCAATTACTTGGCCCTTTGCGGTCTGGGGACTTGATATGGTTGGGCCTTTCAAACGATCCAAAGACAAGAAGACTCACCTATTGGTGGCGGTTGACAAATTTACCAAGTGGGTGGAAGCTGAGCCAGTTAGCAAGTGCGATGCGGCCACGGTGGTTCAATTTATGAAAAAGGTGATTTTCCGCTTTGGCTTTCCGCACAGCATTATAACTGACAATGGCACCAATCTATCCAAAGGCGCCATGGAAGAGTTTTGTCAACGAGAGCATATCCGACTTGATGTCTCCTTAGTTGCTCATCCTCAATCCAATGGTCAAGTTGAGAGAGCTAATCAGGAGATTCTGAAGGGTATCAAGCCCCGGCTTTTGGTCCCTTTGCAACGGACGCCGGGTTGTTGGGTGGAGGAGTTGCCCTCCGTGTTATGGAGCATCAACACTACTCCTAACAGATCTACAGGCTTCACGCCTTTATTCATGGTTTATGGGGCAGAGGCCGTCCTCCCCAGTGACATCCGTCATGACTCACCTCGAGTGGCGGCTTATGTTGAGGCAGACAATGAACAGGTGCGCCAAGAGGCTCTTGACTTGTTGGACGAACAGTGTGATGTGGCCGCAGCTCGCTCCGCGATTTACCAACAAGACCTGCGCCGTTATCATAGTCGCTGGGTTAAAACCCGGGTCTTCCAGGAAGGCGATCTCGTGCTCCGGCTCATCCAGGATCAAACAGATGCGCACAAGCTCTCCCCGCCTTGGGAAGGACCCTTTGTGGTCAGCAAGAACTTGCACAACGGGTCATATTACCTCATTGACATTCGGGAGCATAAAGATTCACGTAAGTCGGAGGAAGAGACCCGTCGGCCATGGAACATAGCTCAGCTTCGGCCTTACTACACTTGAGTCACCAGCTCTCGTGATGTACATATTTCTCTCAGCCATGTATATATTATGATAAGCAATAAAGCAGGACCTCTATCCTTTTTTCTCCTCCAAATATGCACGTGTTGTTTTCATTGCAAGATTACATGATGACTTGAAGGAGGATCCGGCTTATGATCGTATTCGAATCTAGCCATAAGCAACAAGGTCACTTGGGGGCTTCCTGTTCAAACATGGGTCGTATTCGAACCAAAGAGAACATAGCTGTCGATACCCATTTGATTGGCAAAGTGCCGAGCTCATTGGGGAGTTTTCCTTGATCATATTTGAATCATGGTTTCACCCCTTTGGGAACCGACGTGGATCGTATTCGAATCAGCGTCGTTAAACAATTCTTAAAATCACTTGGGGGCTTCCTGTTCAAACATGGGTCGTATTCGAACCAAAGAGAACATAGCCGTCGATACCCTCTTGATTGGCATCGCCACACCCACTGGGGGCTATATGATCGTATTCAAATCTTAGCATAACCCCTTTGGGCCGGGTCTCTGGTCGTATTCTAACCGGAAGCCCCTAAGTTCTTCCAGTTTATAGTCGGTTTTGTCTGATTATTCCAAGTGTGTACGGCCGGGTCTCACTTTGCCGGCTTAACTTGGGTTTACAGTATTGCTGAACGCAATGGGTGTTATAAGACAGGTAAACCGGAGTTGCGGTACCAACCTTCTTATCCGGGTTATCTAAACCGGAAGTATGCTTGCAGGCCGTTAAGTATGTTCTCATGGCTGTATTCAGGATACCATTGAAGACAAGTCCTTTTTGATTCATATTCCGGGTTATCTAAAACTTATGATTCTCAGGGCGGTAAGCCGCCTCGAGACTTGTGATTTTCCCTTCTATGCATGATAATTAAAGGCACCTCTTTTGAGGTTAAGAAAAACAAAGGATTGATTATGACAACTTCAAAAGACTTCAGCATTCAATACGTGCACGATGGCATGGCAGAGATAAACTGTTGCACCTACTCTATTACAAAACTCATCAAGTCTAAAAGGGTGGAGCATTGTTTGGTAAACCGGCTGCGGAAGTTAAGACGCTTGCTGGGTGGAAGTCTCCGGCTCATCTCTTCCTTCTCCTCCGGTTGATCCCAAGACCCGGAAGGTTGATGACTTCCAGTCGATGCCGCTGAGAGCTTCGAACTGGGCTTCCTCGTCAATTAACCCGGAAGGGTCAATCTCCGGGGCGAAAGTGTGCTGACGAGCCAGCGGGATCAAGTTGAGGGCTTCATAGCGCGGAGTAGGAATCCTCTGATTTTCTGCGTCGTAGCCCGGCTGGTATTTGGTCAGATCGGTATCGTTGCCAATAAGAGTGGCCACCGGGCGTACGGCCTTCACGCAAGCTGCAAAGTCCTTCTGATCAAAGGCGGTGCCGTCTTCCTTCAGGCTTGGATAGCCAAGGGCGATGTCCGCCAGGTCTAACTCCGGCAGGAACGCCTTGGCCCGGCTCAGCGCGGCGATTGCTCTGGCTCTTGCAGAGGCTCGTCGCAGTTCTTGGATCCGTTGAGGAAGAACGGCGAGCCGGCGAAGGACTTCCGCCAGGTGAGTCGGCACCTCGTTGGAGAGGGCCACCACAGCCAAGGCACGTGGTGACCCGGTGTAGAGTTGCTCCACCAGGGTGTATACGGCCTTCAGCTTGGTCACCACACTCTGATTCAGTTTGGCACTTCTGGGACCTGTTTAACAAAGACAGATAAGCCGCCGACAAGGATGAAATTATGAGATATACACATTCTAAACTTGATGAAAGCCGGCGAGACGACTTACCGAAGACTGTGGCCACCATCTGGGACACTTGGCGCTTTAGGCCAGAGAGCTCGGCGGTCTTCTCGGAGAGAGCCTTCTCCGCCTGTTCAGCCCGGTTCACCAGTGCGACCTTTTCTTCGGCCCACGCCTTCCGCTCAGTGTCGAACTCTGTCTTCAGCTTCTCTTGCGCGGCGATGCTGGACACGAACTTGGCGTTTGCCTTCCGGGTCTCCATCTCTTGCATCTTCAGCCGGTTCTTGAGATCAGCAAGGTCAGCCTCAAGCTTCTTGCCAACAACCTGTATAAACTTCCGGGTTATGGCATGAACAATTACTCTACAAATTTAAAGTCCCAATTGTTTTCCAAGCAAAGACACTTGGCACTTGGGGGCTAATGCATATCGAACGTTTCTATCTACACATTGCCGGTTCAAATGGAGTAAGCCGGAACCTAAGTCTACAACATATTCAATCATAAGTCGTCGACTTGGGGGCTAGCATGGTAAAGGTAACTATGCAGTAAGTAAGAGGACAGCAGAATGTTACCTCAGACTTCTGCTGGATCTGGTTCACCATGGCAACCTCTGCGTCCCGGCTCTTGTGCATTTGGCTGATGTAGCCAGAGACGAGCTCTCCGATGCTCAGGTTGGCGTAGTCGGAGAGGTACAGGTTCACCCGGTGGGGCTGCAGCAACTCCCCCTTAGCGGCGCACTTGGCCAGCACGGTAGGTCTCCCCGGCTCAACGAACTCCGTCCGGGTGATTACCACGTCTGGGTCATTTGTTGGTTGAGCCGAGCCGGAGGCCTCCGGGTCAGCAGAAGCTTCTACAGGTGTCGTGTCCATTGGAGTGGTGGCTTCGGGGGCGGACGCAGCTGGCGGTTCTTGGACCGTCACCTCCGGCTCAGGCAAATCCGGCTCTCCGGCCGACTTGGTTTTCTTCGCCCTCTTGGTGAGCTTTGCCTGGGCACTGAAAGAACAACAAAGGTTAGTATAAAAAGTATGGGCAAAAACCAGAACAAATATAAGAGGGTTATCATTACCCGGGCATGGTTTTGAAAGCCGGCAGACTGGACTGCATAGAGTCGCCGGAAGAGGGGGAGGTCTCCTCATAATTTGAGTCAGAAGAATTGAGTGGCTGACGTATAACACCCGCCAACGGATGAAAAGGGTACAAGTGGGAAATAACCTCAGTTCGGCGCTTCCTTGATGCGTCAGGTAACCCGGAGGAGAGGTCGGTGTCCTTGTTGGTCCGGGTGTGACGCCGGCTCTCATGAACCTGTCGCTTCAAAATAAATTGAGGATCTTGATAAGCTAAAGGATGTGAAAAGCTTACTTTCCGGGTTACCCTTCGGACTTTCAGCCTTGGCAAGGGCTCCGAGTCGGAGGAAAGTGACATTACCTCTTCAACCACCGGGTTACTTGCGCCGGTGTCATCCTGTCAATGAACAAGTATTGATAAGGCGGATAGCAGCAAACAACAAATATAGCAAGGACTTAAAAGCTCAGGGGTTACCTCTGACTCGGAGCTGTCGCTTAATTGCATCAGCTCTGAAGTAGTAGGCCTGCTTCCTTTCTTGCGAGGGGCGGCTTTCTTGGCGGCTTTCTTCGCCTTTCTGGCCTTCTTGGCCGCCTCATGGTCATATTTGACCCGCCAGAACTTATCATCAGCCTGAAAAATGCAATAAGGTTCTCTTAAAATGATTCAGATGAAAGTTATGTACAAATAAGATGTTCGGATCAGCGGCTTACCGCTGGGGCTGGGTTGGTCTTGCGGAAGGGGGCTAGCCCGGTCCTTCCGCAGTCTGCCAGGCTCTCGTTTAAAAGAGCCTTGGTCATCTCCTCTGCAACATCTTCAGGAAGATCATTGCGGCTGTGTCTCTGAGGGTCGTCCTTTCGGCCCGTATACTCACACATTAAGCCGGGGCGGCGGCTCAATGGGATCACCCGCCACGAGATCCAGACCCGGACCAGATCAATTCCATTCAGACCATTGCCCAGGAGAGCCTTGATCTTGTTGATGGTGGGGAGCAGAGGTTGGCGCTCCGCTTGAGTCAGCTTGTCGGACAGTGGGTGAGTCGGCTCCAGACGCGAGGGGCGAAAGCCGGGCAATGGACTCTCGTCAGCCGGCGACGTGTCTTGGCAGTAAAACCACGTCAGATTCCAGTCCTTGGGGTGGCTGGGCGGCTCTGCGTAAGGGAAAAGGCAGGTCCTACGCCGCTGGATGGAGATGCCACCTAACTCCAGACTTGGCCCATTGGCGCACTCATTCTGACGGTTCAAGTAAAAAAGCTCTCTGAAGAGCAGCAGACTAGGTTCTTCTCCAAGGAAAACCTCGCAGAAGACTTGGAAGTTGCAGATGTTGGACACTGAGTTGGGTCCTATGTCTTGAGGCCGCAAGTCGAAGAAGTTTAGAATGTCCCTAAAAAACTTTGAGCCGGGCGGTGCGAAGCCCTGGCTCATGTGATCCGCAAAAATCACTACCTCCCCGTCCTTTGGCTGTGGTCTCTCTTCTGACGGGTCAGGGGCACGGTAGGACATGACATCCTTCTTGGGCAGATATCCAGACTTGACAAAATCTGCTAGGGTCTCATTGGTGACAATGGACCTCATCCAGTTGCAAGTAATGGAGGCTTTGGGAGCTTTGGGAGGCATGGTGAAAGTCGACAGTCTATGAGGAAAGGAAAAACGTCCGGGTTAATTATGAGCCGGAAGAAATCTACAGTTCAATGTCAAGGTGGCGGCTTATGAAGGGGACTAATGGTATACATTTAAGTACATCGGGCTATTTAAGCCGCCGAGGGATTGAGAGTAATTTGATTGTCTACAGACCTTATCACAGCTAAGCCGGAAATTTTATGGCGCATGGTTTTCTTTAAGCCGGAAGGTTCTACGGCGCGTGGTTTCTTTAAACCGGAACTGTAAACCGCCGAGATTCAATGATTGCAGTTTTTTACTAATTGTGGTAAACAGGTTTCACACATCGCAGTAAAAATTTTGGATCAAAATGGTCGGTCCAAAGGAAATTTTCTAGACCTAAAATACAGACGCAGGGGAGTTCTTGAGCTCGAATGAGGTCTTTATGCAGTGAAAAGAAGTCTACTTGTGTTTGAAACGGGTGCTAAAACATCTACCGCAGTGGTTCCATACGGGCTAAGATCAAAAAGGACCAGTAAAAAAGAAGACTACCGGAGCTTGTGGGCGACGGCGACGAACACGAAGAACGCAGACGAACCCTACGGCAGATCTATTCTACATGACAAGCAGGACTTACAAGAGCTGGAGAGTCGCGGAGGTCGTCGCGTTTCTCTGGTCAGATCAGGGTGATGCAGCGGCCTGAGCTGGTGACGACGAGAAGACCCGCGGCGGCGACGGTGGCGGAGCTCGAGCAGCACGGGACAGTGAGAGGAAGGAGACGACAGAGGAAGGAGAGTGAGAAAGGCCCGTCGGGCCGGCCTATTTATAAGGGCAAGCTCATAAGTGGGCGCGAGAATCAAGGAGACCATGGCATGGTTATCTCCCAACGAAACGCCTCGATTTTCGGGATGACAGTAAAGATAAGATCCGTTGCGGATCTGGTGGAGTAAAAAGCGGACTTAATGGAAGATGACGTCACGGCGGATTACCCGGAGTCCAGAGAATGACGTCACGCCGGGTTATGGCCTTCACACAAATGGTAAGCCGGAGATTTTTTCTGTCGAAAGAATTGAAGATTGACATGAGCCGGCTCAAATCAATCCGGGGCCTAATGTTGAGGATATAGACCTTAGAGTCACCCGCCAGGAGGGGCCGGGTTACTCATATGGTCATTGCCAGAAGCCCGGCGCCAAGCTTGAAGACGGTGGGCCAAAGATGGGCTTAAGACCCGGATATGGCTTAAGGCCCGTAGTTGCAATCATTATTACGCTAGAACTTGTAGTGTAAGGCAAGGACAGTTGAGAGTCCGAGCCGGACACTCTTATGAGTCGGCCGGGACTCTGAGAGCTGCTGGGCGTCGGCCTCCCTATATAAAGGGACGACCCGGCAGCGGTTTAGGGACAAGAACAATCTCATCGAGAGCCGGGCATAGCAGATTAGCTCCCTGGTTATCGAAACCCTAATCAATACCACCTCAAACTGGACGTAGGCTTTTACCTTCACCGTAAGGGGCCGAACCAGTATAAACCCTCGTATTCCTTGTCCCGCTTAACCCCTTTAAGCTTCCTAGTTGCGATGGCTCCACGACTAAGTCCTAGCTCGAGGACATCTGCCGTGACAATTCCACGACAGCGTAGGTAAGAACGGTTCTTGCTACGCCCGTAGCACCGACGTAAAACTTGCAACAACAAAGTAGAGGACGTCTAACTTGTTTTTGCAGGGCTTGCTGTGATGTGATATGGTCAAGACGTGATGATATATAAATTGTTGTATGAGATGATCATGTTTTGTAACAGCTATCGGCAACTGGCAGGAGCCTTATGGTTGTCGCTTTATTGTATGAAATGCAATCGCCATGTAATTGCTTTAGTTTATCACTAAGAGGTAGCGATAGTCGTAGAAGCAATAGTTGGCGAGACGACAACGATGCTTCGATGGAGATCAAGGTGTCAAGCCGGTAATGATGGTGATCATGACAGTGCTTTGGAGATGGAGATCAAAAGCACAAGACGATGATGGCCATATCATGTCACATATTTGGTTTGCATGTGATGTTTATCTTTTATGCATCTTATTTTGCTTAGTACGACGGTAGCTTTATAAGATGATCCCTTACGAAAATTTCAAGGTATAAATGTTCTCCCTGAGTATGCACCGTTGCGACAGTTTGTCGTGCCAAGAGACCACGTGATGATCGGGTGTGATAAGCTCCACCTTCACATACAACGGGTGCAAGCCAGTTTTGCACACGCAGAATACTCGGATTAAACTTGGCGAGCCTAGCATATGCAGATATGGCCTCGGAACACTGAGACCGAAAGGTCGAACGTGAATCATATAGTAGATATGATCAACATAGTGATGTTCACCATTGAAAACTACTCCATCTCACGTGATGATCGGACATGGTTTAGTTGATATGGATCACGTGATCATTTAGATGACTAGAGGGATGTCTATCTAAGTGGGAGTTCTTAAGTAATATGATTAATTGAACTTTAATTTATCATGAACTTAGTCCTGATAGTATTTGCATAACTATGTTGTAGATCAATAGCTCGCGATGTAGCTCCCCGTTTATTTTTGATATGTTCCTAGAGAAAAATAAGTTGGAACATGATAGTAGCAATGATGCGGACTTGGCCCATGATCTGAGGATTATCCTCATTGCTGCACAGAAGAATTATGTTCTTGATGCACCGCTAGGTGACAGACCTATTGCAGGAGCAGATGCAGACGTTATGAACGTTTGACAAGCTCGATATGATGACTACTTGATAGTTTAGTGCACCATGATTTACGGCTTAGAACCGGGACTTCAAAAATGTTTTGAACGACATGGAGCATATGAGATGTTCCAAGAGATGAAATTGGTATTTCAGACTCATGCCCGTGTTAATAGGTATGAGACCTCTGACAAAGTACTTTGCCTACAAGATGGAGGAGAATAGCTCAGCTAGTGAGCATGTGCTCAGAATGTCTGAGTACTACAATCACTTGAATCAAGTGGGTGTTAATCTTCCAGATAAGACAGTGATTGACAGAATTCTCTAGTCACTATCACGAAGCTACTAGAACTTTGTGATGAACTTTAATTTGCAAAGGATGACGAAAATGATTCCCAAGCTCTTCGCGATACTGAAATCAGCGAAGGTAGAAATCAACAAAGAGCATCAAGTGTTGATGATTAGCAAAGACCACTAGTTTCAATAAAAAAGGGCAAGGGAAAGAAAGGGAACTTCAAGAAGAATGGCAAGCAAGTTGCCACTCCCATGAAGAAGCCCAAAGCTAGACCAAAGCCTCAAACTGAGTGCTCCTACTACAAAGGGAATGGTCACTGGAAGCGGAACTACCCCAAATACTTGGCGGTTAAGAAGGATGGCAAAATGAACAAAGGTATATTTGATATACATGTTATTGATGTGTACTTTACTAGTGTTTATAGCAACCCCTCGGTATTTGATACTGGTTCAGTTGCTAAGGGTAGTAACTCGAAGAGGGAGTTGCAAAATAAACAGAGACTAGTTAAGGGCGAGGTGATGATGTGTGTTGGAAGTGATTCCAAGGTTGATAAGATCACCATCGCATACTCCCTTTACCTTCGGGATTAGTGTTGAACCTAAAATAAATGTTATTTGGTGTTTGCGTTGAGCATGAATATGATCAGATCATGTTTATGGCAATACGGTTATTCATTTAAGTCAAAGAATAATTGTTGTTCTATTTACATGAATAAAACCTTCTATGGTCATACACTGAATATAAATGGTTTGTTGAATCTCGATCGTAGTGATACACATATTCATAATATTGAAGCCAAAAGATGCAAAGTTAATAATGATAGTGCAACTTATTTGTGGCACTTCCGTTCAGGTCATATTGGTGTAAAGCGCATGAAGAAACTCCATGTTGATGGACGTTTGGAATCACTTGATGCTTGCGAACCATGCCTTATGGGCAAGATGACTAAAACTCCGTTGTCCGGAACAATGGAGCGAGCAACTGACTTATTGGAAATAATACATACTAATGTATGCGGTCCGATGAATGTTGAGGCTCGCAGCGGGTATCATTATTTTCTGACCTTCACAGATGATTTGAGAAGATATGGGTATATCTACTTGATGAAACATAAGTCTGAAACTTTTGAAAAGTTCAAAGAATTTCAGAGTGAAGTGGAAAATCATCGTAACAAGAAAATAAAGTTTCTACGATCTGATCGCAGAGATGAATATTTGAGTTACGAGTTTGGTCTTCATTTGAAACAATGTGGAATAGTTTCGCAAATCACGCCACCTGGAACACCACAGCGTAATGGTGTGTCCGAATGTCATAACCGTACTTTGTTAGATATGGTGCGATCTATGATGTCTCTTACCGATTTATCACTATCGTTTTGGGGTTATGCATTAGAGAAAACTGCATTCACGTTAAATAGGGCACCAACTAAATCCGTTGAGACGACACCATATGAACTGTGGTTTGGCAACAAACCTAATCTGTCGTTTCATAAAATTTGGGGCTACGATGCTTATGTGAACAAGCTTCAACCTAATAAGCTCGAACCCAAATCGGAGAAATGTGTCTTCATAGGATTCCCGAAAGAGACTGTTGGGTACACCTTCTATCACAGATCCGAAGGCAAGATATTCATTGCTAAGAATGGATCCTTTCTAGAGAAGGAGTTTTTCTCGAAAGAAGTGAGTGGGAGGAAAGTAGAACTTGATGAGGTAATTGTACCTGCTCCCTTATTGGAAAGTAGTTCATCACAGAAATCTGTTGCGGTGATGCCTACACCAATTAGTGAGGAAGCTAATGATGATAATCGTGAAACTTCAGATCAAGTTACTACCGAACCTCGTAGGTCAACCAGAGTAAGGTCCGCACCAGAGTGGTAGGGCAATCCTGTTCTGGAGGTCATGTTACTTGACCATGATGAACCTACGAACTATGAGGAAGGGATGATGAGCCCAGATTCCGCAAAATGGCCCGAGGCCATGAAATCTGAGATAGGATCCATTCATGAGAACAAAGTATGGACTTTGGTTGACTTGCCCGATGATCGGCAAGCCATAGAGAATAAAATGGATCTTCAAGAGGAAGACGGACGCTGATAGTAGTGTTACTATCTACAAAGCTCAACTTATCGAAAAGGGTTTTTGACAAGTTCAAGATGTTGACTACGATGAGATTTAGTTACTCATATCGATGCTTAGAGTCTGTCCGAATCATGTTAGCAATTGCCACATTTCATGAAATCTGGCAAATGGACGTCAAAAACTACATTCCTTAATAAAAATTTGTATATGATGCAACAAGAAGGTTTTGTCAATCCTAACAAAGTGTGCAAGCTCCAGCGATCCATCTATGGACTGGTGCAAGCATCTCGGAGTTGGAATATACACTTTGATAAGGTGATCAAAGCATATGGTTTTATACAGACTTGCGGTGAAGCCTGTGTTTACAAGAAAGTGAGTGGGAGCACTACAACATTTCTGATAAGTATATGTGAATGACATATTGTTGATCAGAAATAATGTAGAATTTTTTCTCGAAAGCATAAAGGAGTGTTTGAAAGGAGTTTTTGAAAGAAAGACCTCGGTGAAGCTGCTTACATATTGAGCATCAAGATCTATAGAGATAGAACAAGACGCTTGATAAGTTTTTTCAGTGAGTACATACCCTGACAAGATTTTGAAGTAGTTCAAAATGGAACATCAAAGAAGGAGTTCTTGCCTGTGTTGCAAGGTGTGAAGTTGAGTAAAGAATCAAAACCCGACCACAACAGAAAATAGAAAGAGAATGAAAATTCATTCCCTATGCCTCAGTCATAGGTTCTATGAAGTATGCTATGCTATGTACCAGACCTATTGTGACCCTCACCATGAGTTTGGCAAGAGGGTACAATAGTGATCCAAGAGTGGATCACAGGACAGAGGTCACAATTATCCTTAGTGGTATAAGGATATGTTTCTCGGTTATGGAGGTGACAAAGAGTTCGTCATAAAGGATTACGTCGATGCAAGCTTTGACACTGATCCAGATGACTCTGAGTCTCAATCTGGATACATATTGAAAGTGGGAGCAATTAGCTAGAGTAGCTCCGTGCAGAGCATTGTAGACATAGAAACTTGCAAAATACATACGGCTCTGAATGTGGCAGATCCGTTGACTAAATTTATCTCACAAGCAAAACATGATCACACCTTAGTGCTCTTGGGTGTTAATCACATAGCGATGTGAACTAGATTGTAGCGACCCGACCCGAATGGATCAAGTCTCTGTGCTTAAGTGTCATCCCAGGATCGGTATGCTGACACACACAGTACTCGAGGATTTATAACAGAGGTAAATCACATGTATAAAGTAACGTAAATACTATTACCTCAATCCAAATAGCGGAAGTAACAAGGTTGTGGATTCCCATCAACACCAACGGCAAAGTTGAATGTAGAAATCGTAACCCTAACGTATCACTTACTCGTCGTAAGAATCCTGCAACATGAAACGTTGCAGCCCGAAAACGGGTCAGCACATGGAATATGCTGGCAAATTAACACCATAGAGAAATGATGAACAAGGGCTATCACTACATGCATATATGGCTGGTGGAAAAGCTCTATGGTTATAATGTTTTTGCGAAAAGCCAATTTTTCCCTACTGCAAAGGAATAAATTTTATTTAACTATCATGGTGGTTGTGAAACATTGAGATGGTTGACAGCATCTCAATCCCAATTAAGTATCATCATTAACCCAACAATATTAATTAAAGTAACATGATGATGAGATTCACATGATAATCCAAGAACTAGATACTCAAGATGTCCATAACCGGGGACACGGCTAACCATGATTAGTTTGTACACTCTGTAGAGGTTTGTGCACTTTTCCCCACAAGACTCAATCTCCTCCGTTGGGATTCTCGCACTTCATGGTGTTTGAGAAACGGATGACCGAGACATAGTCTTTCAGAAGCGTTAATTCTCTACTCCGGGTAGACAATACCACCTACATCCCCTACATCTGCTAGTCTACCTCTTCAAGAGCTCACACAACCTACTCAACTATGCTAGAGCCCATAATAGCTTGCGGCTGCACACGGAAGTTTCTAGCATGAATAATCTCATGATCCCTTTGTACCTGGGTGGCGGTCCAAAAGAAAACAGGCAATCCTGGAATACCCAGGTACCTCAATCCACCCAGATGTGAGTTTTAGTTGCCACCTTAAGGTTAACCATTAATTAACAATCTCACATCTGTCATGGTAACACTCAAACCCAATCCACGTCTACTAGCATAGCATAGCAATATGAGCAAACGTAGAAGTAACTCCCAAAGTCTGATAATAAACAGGGCAATAGGTACTACCTCATCTACTTCCCAGAACCCACAATTTAATTAGTTCCTAATCATGCAATGTTTGAGGGTTGATCTAATGCAATAAAACTGGGTAGTCAAAGAGGTATGATCAAAGTGTGAACTTGCCAGCAATGCTGATGAAGATGATTCGCACTCATAACTCTTGATAGTTCTACTCGTCACACTCCGTTCAATCTATCGTGAGCAAGCAATAGTAACCATACATAAGCAATCACTCAAAAGATCAGAAAGATCGAAGAAGACTCTTCGGAAAACATCAAAACCAAGTAAATAACTCTTGCAACATAAAAAAATTTCTAACAGTACCAAAATTATGTGAATTTGGCCTTATCAAAAAGTTTAGGTCAAGAGTTTCGGTTTGCAAAAAGAATCAACCCAAACGGAGCTACGAAACTCAAGTTATGATCAGACGAAGTTTGAATATAAATTTGAACAAATTTCAAAATTTCAAAAAGTTGGTGTGACAGGTTCACTATATAGGTGAAAACAAAACAAAACTATAGGCGCTGGTTTCATCTAATTTGAATGAACGAGTAAAAAGTTATGGTTATTTGAAAAATCAGGGCCAAGCTGTTTTGCAGAAGAAAAATAGCTACGGCTAAAAATTTTTTAGGTCTAACGCATAAATACAGAGAACGAATAAATATACCTAAAAGACGACTTCGAAGTGAGGAGACAACTTCCAAAGTCCCGTCGAAGAGGAGAAATATATTTTTCTTTAAGGAATCTAGTCAAACCAAAATTTTGTTTTAACCCGAATCGGATGATTTTTGGAGGCTCTATGGGTCTATATTTATTGGTGGAAAAAAGGTTTAAAGGTCAAAGGCTAGGCAATGTAGGACTAAACGTAGACGAAAAACAAAAAAGAGAGAAGAGAAAAGCGCATGGGCCTAAAGCTTCGGCCGGCCGCGCGCGTGCGTGCGGCAGTTTTTTTTTTCAAACACTAAAAGAAGGAAAAACAATTTAAGAAAAAGAAAAAATATTTTTTTTCTGCAAACGTAACCAAAAAAACAACATGGGCCGGCATGGGTGCACTGTGCACGTAGGCGGCGGATAAAATTTGGGCGGCACGTACAGTTTTTTTTCAGAAACAGAAAGGAAAACTGTATAACGAAAACAAAAATAAAATTGTACATAGGCATATTATATATCAAAATTTTCAGAAAAATATTTCCTACAGCATGCGCATTTTTCTAGCATCAAATAAAATCCACAAAAATTCAAATAAATCAAAGAGTGCTACCGCTCTACTAAATCCAATAAAAATCATTTTCAAAATACCAAAATTAATTCAAATTTATTTCTCTCCAATTTTCTGTTGTAGGGAATCATGTTACCCTATTTTCCATATATTTTTATTTTGGAGAAAAAATTTGAATAAAACCCAAATACTCCAAATTGAAAATAATTTCCAAAAGGACTTTAAATTAGATCCTTTTAAACTTCCAACTCATATTTCATATGTTTTGAAGAAGTCATTTTATCTTCTCTCATGAAAATCATTGAGTTGCTTGAAGTTTCTGAATTGGAAATATTTTCAAATGATATTCAAATATTTTCAACACCCCTTTTCATTTAAATAAATGGAAGAAGTCATGTCATCTTCTCTCGAGGGTTTTGTGATGAAAAGAATTTTAATTCATGGGGATCATAAAAGCAAAATGAAAGTTTGGGAAAGTCCTTTTATTCCCTCTCATTTAACTTTCAAAAGATTTCGAATTCACTCACTTTCAGTCAATCAATCACACAACAATCCAACAAACAATCAAATCTACCTATTTATTATAACATTCCAAAATTTAGAATTTTGGGATGTTACAAACCTACCACCCTTAAAATGAATCTCGTCCTCGAGATTCGGAGAGGCTAGAAAGAAATAAGTTAGGTTTGGGGTCTTCTCAAAATCCATCGATCATCTCAGGGGTCTGGGTGCTACCACCCTTAGAAACATTGTTACGGTTCCACCAAAACTCGTATACTCCATCCTTATTGTTGACAGTGCCGGTCTTCTCAGATCGTAAGGATAATGGGCTCTTCCGGTAGTGGCATAACCTTTTTCCTCAATTCTTCTGTATCCTTTCATCTTGGTATGGTTCTTCCATGACTGGGTCTTCTTAGCTGACGGGTCTGGCGCCAAAACTAAACAACTATCGATATCTCATGGTGGTCAACGATTTATGGTTTCTCCTGCAGGAAGTGGGTATGGTTGATCCTCACCGTATAACCTACGATTGGCATCAACTGCCGTGTACAAGGGAAACATTCTTATACCATTCTCTCAAGCAAGGTTTAATACCGTCGTCTCTCTACTATAGGTAGGTCACTCAGATTTACCATCCCATATAGCAAAGCGAACAATAAGAGTAAGTCAGTATGGTGATCAATCCATCCCGCACCCAAATCATTACCTTGTATATGGTTTAGCGAATCTCGCATTCTAACACTCGGTCATCCTCGCAAGCATTGCAGAATTTCTCTTGTCGACGAACCAAGTTCGGATAAATCCATGGATTCTGCAAGCCAAACAAACATCTATCGTTCCTTCCCAACCCTCAGGTTTTGCGTAACTCCTATAAGATCGTTTGTCGATAAAATCGTAACTTCTTCCAGGGGTTTTCCTTCAGCAAGAATGTGCTTGCTTCTTGGCAGGTCCTGGGGCCTGTGGGTTATGGCCCACCTCATCACTTGTAAACCTTGAACTCATCATCGGGCAACTGATCCTTAATCCAACATCCAACTTCCTGGTATTCTTAAATCCATCCAATTGTACTGTCTTCCTTCTTTCTATTGGCACCAAACTAGGACATGATTACTCAGACTCATCATGGAATTCCATTGATCCATATTTCCAACATCATACCTCCTTTATATCCAATAGTAATTCATCTCTTCATCCTCGGGGGATATCCCACATACCGAGATAAAAAAACTTATACTTATGAAGTCCATACTCCACTTCGTGGAACATCATTATCCTTTCCAGGGTCAAGCGTCCTTACAGGGGAATATTGGCCATCTCTGCATGGCACTTCTTCAACTGGGAAACGTGAAACACATCATGAACTCCTGACAGTCCTTCGGGTGACTCCAGCTTGTTGGACACTTCTCCCATACGTTCCAAAACTCGGTATGGTCCTACAAATCTCGGGGCTAACTTTCCCTTAACTCCAAATAGTTTAACTCCTCGCAGAGGGGACACATGAAGACATGCTCTGTCTCCAATTTCATACACTACCTCCTTTACATCCAATAATACTCCATACCCTCATATTCTTGGGGTATCCAACATATCGAGATAAAACTCATACTTATTTTGTTCGAAATCCACTTCGTGGAATATCATTACCTTTTTCCAAGGGTCAAGTTTCCTCACAGGGTACTACCACCTTTAAAATGCACAATCTTCCATAGACCATATTTCTCATATCCTCGAAAATGGTCAAAATCTTTCTTCATAGAGTAACAACTCATAAAATCCAAATCAATACCAATGATGCTAACTTTATTGATTCTCAAATTATTACAATCTCCTGCATTCCATTACATGCCTCAACCCGACACCTCACTAATAAAAGAAATGTCCACACTACTACTACTATTTTTTCTCGTTGCACTCAACTATTTATCACAAGTCTCCGTCTCCTTGGGGCATTCTCTGGCAAAGTGCCCTGCTTCATCACAATGGAAACATATTACTTCTGACATATCTTGAGGTTTCCTTGTGATTATATAGCCTCCTAGGGTCCTCATCTTCCCTTTTGGGCAATCATTGAAGTAGTGTCCTGAATTTTTGCACCTGAAACATGTGATATGACTCAGGTCTTTTTTTGTAGAAATTGGGTTGTTCCTGGGATCCAATATACTTCTCTTCCTGGACTTTTCCGTTCCAATCAGGGCTTCTATTTCCTGTGGGTCATACTCTACTTCCTCTGTCGGGAATTCTACTAAATCCCCATTCAAACAATTTTGGGAGATGTGTCCTTCTTCTCCACATGAATAGCATGACTTGGTGCAGGGTTTAATTGGTTCTTCTTTGGGTGTGTCCTCCACCTCTTCCTTCATCACAGATTCCTCTAAAATTTCCATGAGGGCTCTTTTCATTGCTTCTTTCTTCTACTGGATGGTCCTTTGTACCATGGGGTAGATCGGACACTGAGCAGGGTAGTGGGTAGTCCCTTCACACAAGAAACAAGTGATCTGCCTAGTTGGGCATTCTTCAACTGGGTGACTTCCTTCACAATTTGGGCATTCATCCTTGTGTTCCTTATGGTTGTGTCCTATTTCTCCACAAGGCTTGTATGCACAAGGTTTCTTCATATCCTTTCCATAAGGCTTCAATTTCTGGGACACAAGACGAGATCTTTGTAGAGTCCACTTAAATTCTTTCCAAGTGGTTACTCCTTGCCATCCATTGATGGTTTGGTACATCCTTCACCAAGTAGCAGCACCTCTTTGAAAACCTTGAAGAGCATGTCGGGTCATATCCTTTCCGACTATAGGGTTATTCTTCATGTGATCCTCCATGTTCTGAATCCATCGGTCCGTCTCCAATTGACTCATCGGTCCAGAAAATACAAGCTCATCTCCATTCATCCTCTATTGGGTTCATGGGTTTGGGGTGAGATAAGAGAGGTCGAGAGGGATGCACACAATACAAACAATAGTTTTGAAGAGACAGGTTTTTATTGTGGCTGTCGGAAAAACAACAAACAAATGACAGCTCACAAACGTCGCATCTAACGTAGGTATAACAGGGGTTTGGTCTTCTAAAGGTCAATAAGTCTTCAACGTCGCCAAACTCTTCAAGTCTTGTTAATGTCTCCGATGGCTTCTTCCAATCATGCTTGTCCTTCTCAAGTTCTTTTGCCAAATCATCTTTGTTGACGCGAAGTCTCTCGTGACGTCCTTTAATATTTCTAGAGTTGCGCTCCAACTTCTGGGTCTCTACATCCTTGACATGAACCATGATCCTACTATCCTTCAGTTCCTGACGAGTCTCCGTTATCTCGAGGTTTTGCTTTCCCAGCTTGGCTACTTTCAGTTTCTGGGTTCTGAGTTCTTCACGAAACACTTCTTTGTCAAAAACTTCTTGATGTAATACTCCATATCCTGGTGATACACCGGTCTAAAGTTAAAGCTTCATCTTGCTGATAGGTGCTCCATCAGCCTTCTACCATCCAATCCTTCCATGCATATGCATGCTTAACTCGGCACGGTGACAATAGCATAAGCGGACGATAACATCATGGATAGCCGTGTTTATGCCCATGTTACTGCCATGAGCTTTCATTCCATAACTAATATCTCCTGTCTTTGGGTTTTCTTAACAAAAACTTTGAGTTTCTAACTCTCCATGTTCCGGTCTTTCTCCGATACACCTTGGTCTCGGGTATTGACGGCTTCCATAGTCTGCCAAGTTCCATAAGGGTAGCCTTCCTATACCAATCTGGAAATTCTTCAGAGCCTTCAAATTCTCCTAGTCTTCAGAGTCCTTAACCATTGTAGTTCCAATTATAACAATGCTCGATAAAATACTCTTCATTCTGAAGTTGTCTTGGTTGTCCGATATCTTGTCCTTCTTGGAGTGGTCTCATCAGTCGAATCTTCGTGTGGTCAAAAGAGGAAAGGGGTATGGCCTCACTAAAAGGGAATATTTGAATAAGACTCAGAAAAGGAGAGAGGTAAAAGATCTTTTTGAAAAGGAAAGTTTTAGGGAAAATCCTTCCTATGGGCTTGCCAGTTTCTAGGGTCACGTCCTACAGTCAACATGTGCTCTGATACCATCTTGTAGCGACCCGACCCGAATGGATCAAGTCTCTGTGCTTAAGTGTCATCCCTGGATCGGTATGCTGACACACACAGTACTCGAGGATTTATAACAGAGGTAAATCACATGTATGAAGTAACGTAAATACTATTACCTCAATCCAAATAGCGGAAGTAACAAGGTTGTGGATTCCCATCAACACCAACGGCAAAGTTGAGTGTAGAAATCGTAACCCTAACGTATCACTTACTCGTCGTAAGAATCCTGCAACATGAAACGTTGCAGCCCGAAAATGGGTCAGCACATGGAATATGCTGGCAAATTAACACCATAGAGAAATGATGAACAAGGGCTATCACTACATGCATATATGGCTGGTGGAAAAGCTCTATGGTTATAATGTTTTTGCGAAAAGCCAATTTTTCCCTACTGCAAAGGAATAAATTTTATTTAACTATCATGGTGGTTGTGAAACATTGAGCTGGTTGACAGCATCTCAATCCAATTAAGTATCATCATTAACCCAATAATATTAATTAAAGTAACATGATGATGAGATTCACATGATAATCCAAGAACTAGATACTCAAGATGTCCATAACCGGGGACACGACTAACCATGATTAGTTTGTACACTCTGCAGAGGTTTGTGCACTTTTCCCCACAAGACTCGATCTCCTCCGTTGGGATTCTCGCACTTCATTGTGTTTGAGAAACGGATGACCGAGACATAGTCTTTCAGAAGCGTTAACTCTCTACTCCAGGTAGACAATACCACCTACATCCCCTACATCTGCTAGTCTACCTCTTCAAGAGCTCACACAACCTACTCAACTATGCTAGAGCCCATAATAGCTTGCGGCTGCACACAGAAGTTTCTAACATGAATAATCTCATGATCCCTTTGAACCTGGGTGGCGGTCCAAAAGAAAACAGGCAATCCTGGAATACCCAGGTACCTCAATCCACCCAGATGTGAGTTTTAGTTGCCACCTTAAGGTTAACCATTAATTAACAATCTCACATCTGTCATGGTAACACTCAAACCCAATCCACGTCTACTAGCATAGCATAGCAATATGAGCAAACGTAGAAGTAACTCCCAAAGTCTGATAATAAACAGGGCAATAGGTACTACCTCATCTACTTCCCAGAACCCACAATTTAATTAGATCCTAATCATGCAATGTTTGAGGGTTGATCTAATGCAATAAAACTGGGTAGTCAAAGAGGTATGATCAAAGTGTGAACTTGCCTGCAATGTTGATGAAGATGATTCGCACTCATAACTCTTGATAGTTCTACTCGTCACACTCCGTTCAATCTATCGTGAGCAAGCAATAGTAACCATACATAAGCAATCACTCAAAAGATCAGAAAGATCGAAGAAGACTCTTCGGAAAACATCAAAACCAAGTAAATAACTCTTGCAACATAAAACAATTTCTAACAGTACCAAAATTATGTGAATTTGGCCTTATCAGAAAGTTTAGGTCAAGAGTTTCGGTTTGCAAAAAGAATCAACCCAAACGGAGCTACGAAACTCAAGTTATGATCAGACGAAGTTTGAATATAAATTTGAACAAATTTCGAAATTTGAAAATTTCAAAAAATTTGATGTGACAGGTTCACTAGATAGGTGAAAACAAAACAAAACTATAGGCGCTGGTTTCATCTAATTTGAATGAACGAGTAAAAAGTTATGGTTATTTGAAAAATCAGGGCCAAGCTGTTTTGCAGAAGAAAAATAGTTACGGCTAAAAAAAATTAGGTCTAACGCATAAATACAGAGAACGAATAAATATACCTAAAAAACGACTTCGGAGTGAGGAGACAACTTCCAAAGTCCCGCCGGAGAGGAGAAATATATTTTTATTTAGGGAATCTAGTCAAACCAAAATTTTGATTTAACCCGAATCGGTTGATTTTTGGAGGCTCTATGGGTCTATATTTATTGGTGGAAAAAAGGCTTAAAGGTCAAAGGCTAGGCAATGTGGGACTAAACGTAGACGAAAAACAAAAAAGAGAGAAGAGAAAAGCGCATGGGCCTAAAGCTTGGGCCGGCCGCGCGCGTGCGTGCGGCAGTTTTTTTTCAAACACTAAAAGAAGGAAAAAATATTTTTTTCTGCAAACATAACCAAAAAACAACATGGGCCGGCATGGGTGCACCGTGCACGTAGGCGACGGATAAAATTTGGGCGGCACGTACAGTTTTTTTTAGAAACAGAAAGGAAAACTGTATGACGAAAACAAAAATAAAATTGTACATAGGCATATTATATATCAAAATTTTCAGAAAAAGATTTCCTACAGCATGCGCATTTTTCTAGCATTAAATAAAATCCACAAAAATTCAAATAAATCAAAGATTGCTACTGCTCTACTAAAATCCAATAAAAATCATTTTCAAAATACCAAAATTAATTCAAATTTATTTCTCTCTAATTTTCTGTTGTAGGGAATCATGTTACCCTATTTTCCATATATTTTTATTTTGGAGAAAATAATTTGAATAAAACCCAAATACTCCAAATTGAAAATAATTTCCAAAAGGACTTTAAATTAGATCCTTTTAAACTTCCAACTCATATTTCATATGTTTTGAAGAAGTCATTTTATCTTCTCTCATGAAAATCATTGAGTTGCTTGAAGTTTCTGAATTGGAAATATTTTCAAATGATATTCAAATATTTTCAACACCCCTTTTTATTTAAATAAATGGAAGAAGTCATGTCATCTTCTCTCGAGGGTTTTGTGATGAAAAGAATTTGAATTCATGGAGATCATAAAAGCAAAATGAAAGTTTGGGAAAGTCCTTTTATTCCCTCTCATTTAACTTTCAAAAGATTTCGAATTCACTCACTTTCAGTCAATCAATCACACAACAATCCAACAAACAATCAAATCTATCTATTTATTATAACATTCCAAAATTCAGAATTTTGGGATGTTACATAGATTATTGACTCTAGTAAACCCTTTGAGTGTTGGTCACATGGCGATGTAAACTATGGGTGTTAATCACATGGTGATGTGAACTATTGGTGTTAAATCACATGGCGATGTGAACTAGATTATTGACTCTAGTGCAAGTGGGAGACTGAAGGAAATATGCCCTAGAGGCAATAATAAAGTTATTATTTTTTTCCTTATATCATGATAAATGTTTATTATTCATGCTAGAATTGTATTAACCGGAAACTTAGTACATGTGTGAATACATAGACAAACAGAGTGTCCCTAGTATACCTCTACTTGAGTAGCTCGTTAATCAAAGATGGTTGAGTTTCCTAACCATAGACATCATTAGAGAATGAAGTGATTGACAAGACGCATCCGTTAGCTTAGCACTATGATCGTTTAGTTTATTGCTATTTCTTTTTTCATGACTTATACATGTTCCTATGACTATGAGATTATGCAACTCCCGAATACCGGAAGAACACTTAGTGTGCTATCAAACGTCACAACGTAACTGGGTGATTATAAAGATGCTCTACAGGTCTCTCCGATGGTGTTTGTTGAGTTGGCATAGATCGAGATTAGGATTTGTCAGTCCGATTGTCGGAGAGGTATCTCTGGGCCCTCTCGGTAATGCACATCACTATAAGCCTTGCGAGAAATGTGGCTAATGAGTTAGTTGCGGGATGATGCATTACGAAGCGAGTAAAGAGACTTGTTGGTAATGAGATTGAACTAGGTACGATGATACCGACGATCGAATCTCGGGCAAGTAACATGCCGATGACAAAGGGAACAACGTATGTTGTTGTGCGGTTTGACCGATAAAGATCTTCGTAGAATATGTAGGAGCCAATATGAGCATCCAGGTTCCGCTATTGGTTATTGACCGGATATGTGTCTCGGTAATGTCTACATAGTTCTCGAACCCGTAGGGTCCGCACGCTTAACGTTCGATGACGATTGGTATTATGAGTTTATGTGATTTGATGTACCGAAGGTTGTTCGGAGTCCCGGATGTGATCACGGACATGACGAGGAGTCTCGAAATGGTCGAGACATAAAGATTGATATATTGGACCATGTTGTTCGGACACCAGAAGTGTTCCGGATAGTTTCGGATAAAACCGGAGTGCCGGAGGGTTACCGGAACCCCCCGGAAAGTTATGGGCCTTAGGGGAGAAAGGGCCGCAGCCAAGAGGTGGCGCCCCCCAAGGGGAGTCCGAATAGGACAAGGGGAAGGGGCGCGACCCCTCTTTCCCTCTCCCTCTCCCTCTCCTTCCTTCTTCTCCTACTTGGAGTAGGATTCCCGCCCTTGGGTGTGCCCCTTGTGGCCAGCCGGCCTCCTCCTCCCCTCCTTTATATACGGGGGAGGGGGGCACCCCATAGACACACAAGTTGATCTTTAGCCGTGTGCGGTGCCCCCCTCCACAGTTTTACACCTTGATCATATCGTCGTAGTGCTTAGGCGAAGCCCTGCGCCGGTAACTTCATCATCACCGTCACCACGCCGTCGTGCTGATGGAACTCTCCCTCGGCCTCAGCTGGATCAAGAGTTCGAGGGACGTCACCGAGCTGAATGTGTGCAGATCGCGGAGGTGCCATGCGTTCGGTACTTGATCAGTTGGATCACGAAGACGTTCGACTACATCAACCACGTTACTAAACACTTCCGCTTTCGGTCTACGAGGGTACGTGGACACACTCTCCCCGCTCGTTGCTATGCTTCTCCTAGATAGATCTTGCGTGATCATAGGTAAATTTTTTGAAATACTACGTTCCCCAACATGGTTTCCCTGCAAAACATTTGCGTTAGGGTGACCCTGAGGGGTCCTCTGTCTATATGAAGCCTTTGGACCATATGAAGCCTTTGGTCTGGGGTTTGTCTTCTTCCCAGGTGGTGTCATGATGACATTCACAGGAAGCTTCTCAAGACAAATTTTGGGCACCCAGATCTTCTTCAAGGGTGGTCCATTCCTGCAGTTAGTACCAATATACCTGGCAAACACTTCACCATTCTGATTCTTAAATAGCTTATAATTGGCATCAAAGGATTCATCAATAATAATGGGGTTAGCACAAGTGAAGCCAGATAAGGTAGATGGGTCCACTGAAGGGCCCTTTGTAGCAACCCATTTGGTTTTGGGGTACTGCTCAGGCTTCCAGTAAGAACCATCTACATTCATTTTCCTCTCGAACCCAACACCCTCTTCCCTAGGGTTTCGGTTCGGAATCTGTTTCTTGAGGACATCACATAGTGTCTGATGCCCTTTGAGGCTTTTGTACATGCTTGTTTCAAGCAACGTCTTTAACTTCGCATTCTCATCAGCAATAGTAGTGGTATCCTCAGAAGAGGGGCTAGTCACCACATCAGCAGTTGAAGATATTGCAATATTAGTAGCAGTAGAACATTCAGCAACATACACAGCATTATCACGCTCAAGGCATTTTAAACATGGTGGCACAAAATCTTCCTGAGCGGAACTGATCTGTTGAGCGCGAAGTGAATTGTTCTCCTTTTGAAGATCTTCATGAGACACTCTCAGATTCTCAACATCTTGCTTCCTTTGAAGATAATCATAGGAAAGCTTCTCATGAGTAGCTGAGAGTGTTTCATGAAGAATTTCAAGTTCCTCGTACTTAACGTGAAGATTTTTAATGTCTTCAATTAAGGACTGTGTCGGCATCCTGGGAACGGGGATCCCTAGACTTGACTGCCTGCAGCCCACGGCGTGGCTCCACCAGCGGCCCTGTACGACCCATCTTCACCAGCAAACACTCAAGACCCTCGCGAGGGGGACGACACAAGACCTCCTCGGGACAGCCTCACCGGGCTGGCTCGCGAGGGGCGGAGAGATCAAGGCAAGGGACACCTTGCGAGGTTTCTGTGACACAAGCCATGACGACTGGAGCCAGGCGGGTGCCAGCGCACAGTGTCCTCGTTTCCTCTTTGGTGCTAAAGAGGCAAGCGCATGCGAGGAGTCCCGAGGCATCAGGCAAAGGTTTCCATATCGATGCAACAAGACCAAGACCAGCAGGACGGCAGGATGGAGGTCACCGTGGAGCCCAAGACGGCATCACCACCAGAGCCTTTGGCAGGCAAAGACCACCTTTAGTTAGGATAACTTGTACTAGTTGTCTCCCTTCAAATTTGGCAGTTGTTGGATCCCTTCTCGCTCAATATTTGGGGAGAGGACCAGGGCCTCTATAAATAGGGCTAGCCACCACCATAGGAGGCATCTGGAGCTCATCTTGGACGGGGGATCATTCATATCATCCTCTACCACACAAGTTCACCAAGCACAAGAACACCTCTCCTCAGGAGGCTGTTCTTCCCTTGTAACTGTTCATCCTCAGCCCAAGAGGTAATCCACCACACCACACTGGAGTAGGGTATTACACCAAATCGGTGGCCCGAACCAGTACAAACTCTTGTGTCTCTTGTTCTTTGGGTTCGTCGAGCTAGGTCTTGCGATTGTAGCGAGAGCGATCTAGGGAGAGAGAGATCTTCGTGCGCACCCCAGTGTTCGAACCTCAAGGGTTTTGCCGGAACCCGAAATCCGACATTTGGCGCGCCAGGTAGGGGTGCGCCGAAGCTTTCCTTCCGCCGATCCGCGTCCCGTCGCGTCCATGGCATACGCTCGTCGAGCCCGTGCTGAGCGTCGGGCCGCCCTCGCTGCCCACGTCGCTCAGACCGCTCCTGTCGGTGGGCCTCCACGTCGTTCTCCGTCGCCCACCGCCAACACCGCCACCGGCCCGGCGGGGAACGAGCAGCAAGCGTCCTCGCTGCACCCCTCGGTGCGGTGGGACGGCCGCACCGCCACTCCGTCGCTAACCCCAGCCGGCTCGTTGTCTCGCGCTCGTCGCAATCCCACGGACGCGCAAGCCGCGCTGCTCATGGCATGCGAGCTCCTGCGCTACCGCCCAGACGATGACCTCTACGAGGACTGGCTCAACCGCATCGCCGAGCTCGTCAGCGCCGCAGGGGGCTCCCCCGCGCCGACCCTCTTGCTGCCTCGCCCTCCACCAGCTGCGGGTGATGTCGCTCACGAAGCGCCTCCACCGCCTCTGCACCAAGACGGCGCTCTGGCGCCAAGGTGCGTGGCCCCCCGGCGTGACCCACCGTGTCGAGCGCCCGCGCGAGAAGAAGGAAGCTGCCAAGAAGTTCCCCGGCCGCAAGAGAATGTGCCCGCGCTCCCAGCGCCACTGCGACAAGACCGTGTGCCACCTGCAGCGGCGGTGCACGAGCATCAAGGGCAGGCTCCGCATCAGCAAAGGGCCCCGGTGGCCACCGCAGGCTGCCGCGCCTTCACTCCTGAGTTGCGTAGCGTCGCCTGCCCAGGCAAGTTCAAGCCAGACCTGCCTCCTCGCTACGACGGCACCCCCGACCCCGCGGAGTTCTTGCAGCTCTATGAGCTGAGCATCGAGGCGGCCAACGGCGATGAAAAAGTCATGGCGAACTGGTTCCCCATGGTTCTCAAGGATGGCGCTCGCTCATGGCTCCTGAACCTGCCACCAGGCTCGGGATCTCCTCCTGGGATTAGATGCGTGACCGCTTCGTCGCCAACTTCCAGGGCACTCGCGACCGCCCCCCGGCCGCAGGTGACCTGCGCCGCATCAAGCAACAGCCAGGAGAGACCCTGCAGAAGTACATCCAGCGCTTCAACAGCGTTCGCCTCAAGATCCCCAAGGTGACGGACGAGGCCATCATCTCGGCGTTTTCTGATGGCGTCCGCGACGTCAAGATGAAGGAGGAGCTCGCCATCCACGAGGAGCTATGCACGGCTTTGGAGCTGTTCAACCTGGCGACCAAGTGCGCAAGAGCTGAGGAGGGGCGCCTTTCCCTCCTCGAGCTCCCGGCTACCGACCTGGAAGAGAAGAAAGCCAAGGCCAAGGATGTGAAGCGCAAGGGAGTGGCCATGCTCGCGGTGGATCTGGATACGAAGCGCGGCCGGGACCATCCCGAGTCATCCAAGAGCAGCCGACTGTTCTGCGCCTTCCACAACGTACAAAGCCACAACACTGACTGTCAAGAGCTCAGGGCCATTCGAGAACGACGCTTCGGTCAGCGCCCCGAGCGCAACGACCGGGGCTACGGCCGAGGAGGAGGGCGAGGCGGTGGACGTTGGGATGATCGCGGCCCCCGCCAGGAGTGGCGCGACCAGCCTCGTGAGGGCGCATGGAGGGACTAGCCTCGCGAGGACCGCCCTCAGGGCAATGCTGGACTTCCTCCGCTGCCGCCACCGCCAAGAAGGAACGACGACCACCATCAAGACGAGGGGGCTGGGGGCTTCCAGGAACCGCGTGCTATCACCTGCATCTTGGGCGGATCTTAGGCCCCAGCCTCTCAGTGTATCTTCAAGCAGTTTGCTCGTGAGGTGAACGCAGCCCTTCCCAGGCTTGAGGCCACGTGCCCACTCAGGTGGTCCAAGTGCGCCATCACTTTCAGCTCGGCGGACCAACTCAAGTGCGCAGCCACCGCTGGCGCCCTCCCGATGCTCTGCTCACCCGTCATCAGCAACGTGCAAGTCACCAAGACCCTCATCGACATCGGCGCAGGGCTTAACATCCTGTCCGCCGAGACGTTCGACAACCTCCAAGTGCCATACGATCAGCTTCAGCCTACCAAGCCCTTCTCAGGAGTGACCCACGGCTCTACCACCCTGATAGGGCAGGTCCGCCTCCCTGTCACCTTCGGACAGCACGACAACTACCGCACCATGCTCGTCAACTTTGACGTTGCCCACATCCGTCTGTCGTACAATGCCATCCTCGGGTATCCGGCCCTAGCTAAGTTCATGGCGGTGACCCACCACGGCTACAACGTCCTCAAGATGCCAGGAAGCGGCGGGATCATCACCGTCCCCTGCGAAGAAAGAGATGCAGTGTGCTCCCTCGAGCGCGCCTTCCAAGCCACAGCGATCGAAGACCCCGACAACAATGGAGCCCCGTACCCTCCTAAGGTCGTCCCCAAGAAGAAGAATTAGCTACTCCGCATAGGGTCTCAGGGGAGCGGCACCCCTGGCGGTGCAACATCAGGATCGGCGCCCGCGCCTGGGGCGCCTCCCTCCCTCGCATAGGAAGGCTCGCCTGGCGCCCTCCTCGGGCAGGGCCCGGGGGCTCCCTTCTGGAGGGCCTTAGACCTAGCCAACATCACGAGGGAGGCGCTCGGGCACCGCATGGAGGCGTGCTTTGCGGCACGTTTCCCTCAGGAGGACACCGGGCGAGGAGTGCCCGCCGCTCAGGAGTCCATCACCAAGGCCACTCAGGAGCTGCAGGATGCGAGAGCCATGCGCGGCGACCGGCGCCCACCTGGCGTAGCTCCCCATCCAGGGGAGGATGGCGGGCTGCGCATCTGCGGCGACATCCCAGGGCTCAACAGGGCCGTATCTCAGGAGCTCTTCTGGCCTTCGCGCGTGGGACGCTGCGAGGGCCCACCTCACAGCTATGCTCGCATGCCATTTGGCCTGCCGAGCGTGGCAGCCGCCTTCCAGCGCAACCTGCAGAGCATCCTGGCGGCTCAGGAGGCCTGGCATCATGTAATCCTGGCGGAGATGGAGACGGTCCTCGAGGAACCGCCTGGACCCTCAAGGCCTTCCGAGGCTTAGGGTCCCGGTGGCTCGTGAGGAGCAACCCCTTCGCCATGCATCTTCAGCTACCCCAACACCCCTTCGACAACGTAACCAGGTGACATTTTCCAAGTTTATTTAGCTGGGAGCGCCCCCTTGGTTGCATCATTCCCAGGCCGCGTGGGCCTGTCCCTGCGGCATGTATCCTTTTACGTCTTTAGCTTACTCTGCTGGGGGCGCCCCTCGGGCTGCATCATCCCCAAGCCACTCGGGTCCGGCCCAGTGGCGTGTATCGTTCTCGCATTTACCTAAGGTAGTTTGCTTTTTATGCATAATCTATCTATGGTTATCACCTGCTTGATTGTCACCCACCATGGGAGCTACGCACGCTGGCACGACGCTTGTGCTCGGGTCTGTCCCTGCAACGTCGACAAATCTGAGCGGTCGAGCTCTGGCTCGCGGCACGCCCCGCGCACGCCACCTCACCAGGCCCTCAGTGCCTTCATCTTCTTAGCGACCTGCGGCAGGCCGGCAATCATCGTGGCAATCTGTGTCCCTCCTCGCGCTAACTTGCAGGAACCTCCTGAGGACGACATCAGGCGGTACCCATGGGCTCCTTCTTCTCCCATGTGATTCGCTTGCGCGTTAAAAGGGGGGCTCTTGAGCATCGCGACTCAGGAGCTCTTACTGGCTCTCCAGCCCTCACCCCCTGGCCTTGACCACGGCATCATGACCTGGCATACCAGCGGCGGCTGAGCTCGCTCGAGGGCCGGGACCTAAGGACGCAGAGCACACAGAAGAGCGTGGAGAAGAGGGGGAGGCTCGCACGGGCCTAACCTAGCTACCCAACAGTGGTCGGCGCACAAGCCCGGCGCAACGCAGGGAACCAGCTCTAGACTGCCAAGATAAGTCTCGCGCCCGGGTTGACCCAACACTACAGCATATGATCCTCACCTGTGGCCGCCTTGTTACGACAACGTCGCCACCCTTTCCTACCTCTCGGTGGTTGCTTGAGCGCTAAAGGGGACCTCTTGAGCATCGCGCCTCAGGAGCTCTTACTGGACCTCGGGCCGCTCACCTCCTGGCCTTGACCACGGCATCGCGACCTGGCATACCAGCGACGGCTGCAGCGTGCCTGGGGACCGGGACCTGTTGGCGTAGAGCACCAAGCTGCCGCGGGGTTGGAAAGGGGAGTCCGAGCCGAAACAAGACATGCGCTCGTAAATTTTCATAATAAAGATAATGTGAATAGAAGACATTACTAACCCTTTACACGCCCCCACGGGGTCCATTTTGATTCCTCGCAGGGAACAAAAGAAGGGAGTTCCTAGGAGCCCTATCTACACGCGCCACCGCCGCCGACGCCATCATCAACAGTGGGCCACGGGAGGCCGGCAATAACCCCATCCAGATCAGTGACGGCGGCGACCGGACGCTGCGGCCTTGCTCCGAGCCCGGCGAGAGCTCAGGGCATGTAGCTGTCGTCGCTCATCTCCGGGGTCTCATAGGGCTCGGGAGAGTCGCTGGACTCCCAAGCGCCACCGCTGCTGCTGGAAGAGCCGCTGGCGAAGCCAGCGGCAAGCTCAGCACTGGCCGCTGCACCGTCCCGACAACCCTCTCCAGGGCAGCACTCCAAGCGGCGGCCTTCCGTGTCGAAGACCTTGAAGAACATCGTGGATGCGCCGTCGTACTTGAGGTGGATGGCGAGGGCGCCTTCCGCGCGGCAAACCCGGGCAACCTCGCCCCAGCCGCGGGTCATGAAGATCTTGCCCGGGGAAACGGCTTCCACCTCCGCCCCAGTCGTCGGGGCGTCACAGTCGGCGTGCTGCAGCCAAAGCTCCAGGGGACCCCTCGGCGGCATCTCGGCGGAGAAGAACTGCGGGAAGTGGATCCAAGTGCGTGGAGGGATCGCCGCCCTCATCATGAGTTCACGCGAGGAGTCCGCGGCGTGGACTCCTGGGGCGACGGCGTGCGTCACCGCGGCGCAGCGACCACGGCCCCGGCGCGAGCGGCGGCGCTCGTCGTCTCTTCCTCCGGAGCCCTCAGCTTGGGCGTACAAGGGCAGCGGGTACCCAGTGTTGGGGAACGTAGTAATTTCAAAAAAATTCCTATGCACACGCAAGATCATGGTGATGCATAGCAACGAGAGGGGAGAGTGTTGTCCACGTACCCTCATAGACCGAAAGCGGAAGCGTTATGACAACGCGGTTGATGTAGTCGTACGTCTTCATGATCGACCGGTCCTAGTACCGAGCGTACGACACCTCCGTGATCTGGACACGTTCAACTCGGTGATGTCCCACGAACTCACGATCCAGTAGAGCTTCGAAGGAGAGTTCCGTCAGCACGACGGTGTGATCACGGTGATGATGAAGCTACCGACGCAGGGCTTCGCCTAAGCACCGCTATGATATGACCGAGGTGGATTATGGTGGAGGGGGGCACCGCACACGGCTAAAAGATCAATGATCAACGTGTGTGTCTATGGGGTGCCCCCTCCCCCGTATATAAAGGAGTGGAGGAGAGGAGGGGAGGGGACGACCCTCTCTATGGCGCGCCCTAGGGGAGTCCTACTCCTACCGGGAGTAGGATTCCCCCCTTCCCTAGTTGGAGTAGGAGAGGAAGGGAAGGAGGAGTAGGAGAGAAGGAAAGGGGGGCCGCCCCCTCCCAACCTATTCCAATTCGACCTCCTGCCCAAGGGGAGTGCACCAGCCCCTTGTGGGCTGCTGTGCTTCCTTCTTATGGCCCA
>NC_057799.1:495511842-495522275 GCF_018294505.1 Triticum aestivum
GGTAACCTCCCGGTACTCCGGAAAAATGCCCGAACCACTCGGAACCTTTCCGATGTCCGAATATAGCCTTCCAATATATCAATCTTTACGTATCGACCATTTCGAGACTCCTCGTCATGTCCGTGATCTCATCCGGGACTCCGAACAACCTTCGGTACATCAAATCACATAAACTCATAATACCGATCGTCACCGAACGTTAAGCGTGCGGACCCTACGGGTTCGAGAACTATGTAGACATGACCGAGACATGTCTCTGGTCAATAACCAATAGTGGAACCTGGATGCTCATATTGGCTCCTACATATTCTACGCGAAGATCTTTATCGGTCAAACCGCATAACAACATACGTTGTTCCCTTTGTCATCGGTATGTTACTTGCCCGAGATTCGATCATCGGTATCTCAATACCTAGTTCAATCTCGTTACCAGCAAGTCTCTTTACTCGTTCCGTAATGCATCATTCCGCAACTAACTCATTAATAAACAGAGTGTCACTAGTATGCCTCTACCTGACTAGCTCATTGAATCAAAGATGGTTAAGTTTCCTAGCCATAGACATGAGTTGTCATTTGATTAACAGGATCACATCATTAGAGAATGATGTGATTGACTTGACCCATTCCGTTAGCTTAGCATTTGATCGTTTAGTATATTGCTATTGCTTTCTTCATGACTTATACATGTTCCTATGACTATGAGATTATGCAACTCCTGAATACCGGAGGAACACTTTGTGTGCTACCAAACGTCACAACGTAACTGGGTGATTATAAAGGTGCTCTACAGGTGTCTCCGATGGTACTTGTTGAGTTGGCATAGATCGAGATTAGGATTTGTCACTCCGATTGTCGGAGAGGTATCTCTGGGCCCTCTCGGCAATGCACATCACTATAAGCCTTGCAAGCATTGTAACTAATGAGTTAGTTGCGGGATGATGTATTACGGAATGAGTAAAGAGACTTGCCAGTAACGAGATTGAACTAGGTATTGAGATACCGACGTTCGAATCTTGAGCAAGTAACATACCGATGACAAAGGGAACAACGTATGTTGTTATGCGGTTTGACCGATAAAGATCTTCGTAGAATATGTAGGAGCCAATATGAGCATCCAGGTTCCACTATTGGTTATTGATTGGAGACATGTCTCGGTCATGTCTACATAGTTCTCGAACCCGTAGGGTCCGCACGCTTAACGTTCGGTGATGATTTGTATTGTGAGTTTATGTGTTTTGATGTACCGAAGGTAGTTCGGAGTCCCGGATGAGATCGGGGACATGATGAGGAGTCTCGAAATGATCAAGACGTAAAGATCGATATATTGGACGACTATATTCAGACATCGGAAAGGTTCCGAGTGATTCGGGTATTTTTCGGAGTACCGGAGAGTTACGGGAATTCGTATTGGGCCTTAATGGGCCATACGGGAAAGGAGAGAAAGGCCCCAAAGGGTGGCCGCACCCCTCCCCATGGACTGGTCTAAATTGGACTAGGGAGGGGGTGGCACCCCCTTCCTTCCTTCTCCTTCTTCCTTCCCTTTTTCCTATTCCATGTGGGAGGTGGAATCCTACTAGGACTAGGGAGTCTTAGTAGGACTCCACACTTGGGTGCGCCCTATGAGGGCCGGCCTCCTCCTCCCTCCATCCTTTATATACGTGGCCAGGGGACACCCGATAGACACAACAATTGATCATTGATCTTTTAGCCGTGTGCGGTGACCCCCTCCACCATAATCCACCTCGGTCATATCGTAGCGGTGCTTAGGCAAAGCCCTACGTCGGTAGCATCATCATCACCATCATCACGCCATCGTGCTGACGGAACTCTCCCTCGAAGCTCTGCTGGATCGGAGTTCGTGGGACGTCATCGAGCTGAACGTGTGCTGAACTCGGAGGTGCCGTGCGTTCGGTACTTGGATTGGTCGGATCATGAAGACGTACGACTACATCAACCGCGTTGTTCTAACACTTCCGCTTTCGGTCTACGAGGGTACGTGGACACACTCTCCCCTCGCGCTGCTATGCATCACCATGATCTTGCGTGTTCGTAGGAAATTTTTTGAAATTACTATGTTCCCTAACAGTGGCATCCGAGCCAGGTTTATGCGTAGATGTTATATGCACGAGTAGAACACAAGTGAGTTGTGGGCGATACAAGTCATACTGCTTACCAGCATGCCATACTTTGGTTCTGCGGTATTGTTGGATGAAGCAGCCCGAACCGACATTACACGTACGCTTACGCGAGACTGGTTGTACCGACGTGCTTTACACACTCGTGGCTGGCGGGTGTCAGTTTCTCCAACTTTAGTTGAACCGAGTGTGACTACGCCTGGTCCTTGTTGAAGGTTAAAATAGCACTAACTTGACGAAATATCATTGTGGTTTTGATGCGTAGGTAAGAACGGTTCTTGCTCAGCCCGTAGCAGCCACGTAAAACTCGCAACAACAAAGTAGAGGACATCTAACTTGTTTTTGCAGGGCATGTTGTGATGTGATATGGTCAAAGCATGATGCTATATTTATTGTATGAGATGATCATGTTTTGTTGAAGTTATCTGTAACTGGCAGAAGCCTTATGGTTGTCTCTTTATTGCATAAGATGCAAGCGCCAAATAATTGCTTTACTTTATCGCTATGCGATAGCAATAGTTGGCGAGACGACCATGTGACGACATATTGATATAGATCAAGATGATGAAGATCATGGTGTCATGCCGGTGACGATGGAGATCATGACGATGCTTTGGAGATGGAGATCAAAGGCACAAGATGATGATGGCCATATCATGTCACATATATTGATTGCATGTGATGTTTATCCTTTATGCATCTTATTCTGCTTTGATTGACGGTAGCATTATAAGATGATCTCTCACTAAATTTAAAGGTAAAAGTGTTCTCCCTGAGTATGCATCGTTGCCAAGTTTGTCGTGCCGAGACACCACGTGATGATCGGGTGTGATAAGCTCAACGTTCATCTACAACGGGTGCAAGCTAGTTTTGCACACGCAGGAATACTCGGGTTAAACTTGACGAGCCTAGCATATGCAGATATGGCCTCGGAACACTGGAGACCAAAAGGTCGAGCGTGAATCATATAGTAGATATGATCAACATAGTGATGTTCACCATTGGAAACTACTCCATCTCACGTGATGATCGGACATGGTTTAGTTGATTTGGATCACGTGATCACTTAGATGATTAGAGGGATGTCTATCTAAGTGGGAGTTCTTAAGTAATATGATTAATTGAACTTTAATTTATCATGAACTTAGTCCTGATAGTATTTTGCAAATAATGTTATAGATCAATAGCTTACGATGTTGCTTCCCTGTGTTTTATATATGTTCCTAGAGAAAACTAAGTTGAAAGATGATAGTAGCAATGATGCGGACTGGGTCCGCGATCTGAGGTTTATCCTCATTGCTGCACAGAAGAATTATGCCCTTGATGCACCGCTAGGTGACAGAACTATTGCAGGAGCAGATGCAGACGTTATGAACGTTTGGCTAGCTCAATATGATGACTACTTGATAGTTTAGTGCACCATGGTTAACAGCTTAGAATCGGGACTTCAAAGATGTTTTGAACGTCATGGACCATATGAGATGTTCCAGGAGTTGAAGTTAATATTTCAAGCAAGTACCCGAGTTGAGAGATATGAAGTCTCCAACAAGTTCTATAGCTAAAAGATGGAGGAGAATAGCTCAACCAGTGAGCATGTGCTCAGATTGTCTGGGTACTACAATTGCTTGAATCAAGTGGGAGTTAATCTTCCAGATAAGATAGTAATTGACAAAGTTCTCTAGTCACTATCACCAAGTTAATAGAACTTCGTGATGAACTATAATATGCAAGGGATGACTAAAATAATTCCCAAGCTCTTCGCGGTGCTAAAATTGGCGAAGGTAGAAATCAAGAAAAACATCAACTGTTGATGGTTGACAAGACCAGTAGTTTCAAGAAAAGGGGCAAAGGGAAGAAGGGGAACTTCAAGAAGAACGGCAAGCAAGTTGCTGCTCAAGTGAAGAAGTCCAAGTCTGGACCTAAGCCTGAGACTAAGTGCTTCTACTGCAAAGGAACTGGTCACTGGAAGCGGAACTACCCCAAGTAATTGGCGGATAAGAAGGATGGCAAAGTGAACAAAGGTATATTTGATATACATGTTATTGATGTATACTTTACTAGTGTTTATAGCAACCCCTTGGTATTTGATACTGGTTCAGTTGCTAAAAGTAGTAACTCGAAACGGGAGTTGCAGAATGAACAGAAACTAGTTAAGGGTGAAGTGACGATGTGTGTTGGAAGTAGTTCCAAGATTGATATGATCATCATCACACACTCCCTATACTTTCCGGATTAGTGTTGAACCTAAATAAATGTTATTTGGTGTTTGCGTTGAGCATGAATATGATTTGATCATGTTTATTGCAATACGGTTATTCATTTAAGTTAGAGAATAATTGTTGTTCTATTTACACGAATAAAACCTTCTATGGTCATACACCCAATGAAAATGGTTTGTTGGATCCCGATTGTAGTGATACACATATTCATAATATTGAAGCCAAAAGATGCAAACTTAATAATGATAGTGCAATTTATTTGTGGCACTACCGTTTAGATCATATTGGTGTAAAGCGCATGAAGAAAATCCATGCTGATGGGCTTTTGGAATCACTTGATTATGAATCAGTTGATGCTTGCGAACCATGCCTCATGGGCAAGATGACTAAGACTCCGTTCTCCGGAACAATAGAGCGAGCAACAAACTTGTTGGAAAGAATACATACTTATGTATGCAGTGCGATGAGTGTTGAGGCCCGCGGCAGGTATCGTTATTTTCTGACCTTCACACATGATTTGAGCAGATATGGGTATATCTACTTGATGAAACATAAATCTGAAACATTTGAAAAGTTCAAATAATTTCAGAGTGAAGTGGAAAATCATCGTAACAAGAAAATAAAGTTTCTACGATCTGATCGTGGAGGAGAATATTTGAGTTACAAGTTTGGTCTTCATTTGAAACAATGCGGAATAGTTTCGCAACTCACGCCACGTGGAACACCACAGCATAATGGTGTGTCCGAACATCGTAACCATACTTTATTAGATATGGTGCAATCTATGAGCTTACCGATTTACCACTATCGTTTTGGGGTTATGCATTAGAGACAGATGCATTCACGTTAAATAGGGCACCATCTAAATCCGTTGAGACGACACTATATGAACTGTGGTTTGGCAAGAAACCAAAGTTGTCGTTTCTTAACGTTTGGAGGTGCAATGCTTATGTGAAAAGGTTTCAACCTGATAAGCTCGAACCCAAATCGGAGAAATGCATCTTCATAGGATACCCAAATGGTACTGTTGGGTACACCTTCTAATCACAGATCCAAAGGCAAAATATTCGTTGCTAAGAATGGATCCTTTCTAGAGAAGGAGTTTCTCTCGAAAGAAGTGAGTGGAAGGAAAGTAGAACTTGATGAGGTAATTGTACCTTCTCCCGAATTGGCAAATAGTTCATCACAGAAATCAGTCCCAGTGATGCCTACACCAATTAGTGAGGAAGATTAATGATGATGATCATGAAACTTCAGATCAAGTTACTACCGAACCTCATAGGTCAACCAGAGTACGGTCCGCACCAGAGTGGTACGGTAATCCTGTTCCGGAGGTCATGTTACTTGACCATGACGAACCTACGAACTATGAGGAAGCGATGATGAGCCCAGATTCCGCAAAATGGTTTAAGGCCATGAAATCTGAGATGGGATCCATGTATGAGAACAAAGTATGGACTTTGGTTGACTTGACTGATGATCGGCAAGCCATTGAGAATAAATGGATCTACAAGAGGAAGACGGACGCTGATAGTAGTGTTACTCTCTACAAAGCTCGAATTGTCGCAAAATGTTTTTGACAATTTCAAGGTGTTGACTACGATGAGATTTTCTCACTCGTATCGATGCTTAAAAGTCTATCCGAATCATGTTAGCAGTTGCCGCATTTTATGAAATCTGGCAAATGGATGTCAAAACTGCATTCCTTAATGGATTTCTTAAAGAAGAGTTGTATATGATACAACCAGAAGGTTTTGTCGATCCTAAAGGTGCTAACAAAATGTGCAACCTCCAGCGATCCATCTATGGACTGGTGCAAGCATCTCAGAGTTGGAATATACGCTTTGATAAGTTGATCCAAGCATATAGTTTTATACAGACTTGCGGTGAAACCTGTATTTACAAGAAAGTGAGTGGGACCACTACAACATTTCTGATAAGTATATGTGAATGACATATTGTTGATCGGAAATAATGTAGAATTTTCTGGAAAGCATAAAGGAGTATTTGAAAGGAGTTTTTCAAAGAAAGACCTCGGTGAAGCTGCTTACATATTGAGCATCCAGATCTATAGAGATAGATCAAGATGCTTGATAAGTTTTTTCAATGAGTACATACCTTGACAAGATTTTGAAGTAGTTCAAAATGGAACAGTCAAAGAAAGTGTTCTTGCCTGTGTTACAAGGTGTGAAATTGAGTAAGACTCAAAACCCGACCACGGCAGAAGATAGAAAGAGAATGAAAGTCATTCCCTATGCCTTACCCATAGGTTCTATAAAGTATGCCATGCTGTGTACCAGATCTATTGTATACCCTACACTGAGTTTAGCAAGGAAGTACAATAGTGATCTAGGAGTAGATCACTGGACAACGGTCAAAATTTATCCTTCGTGGAATAAGGATATGTTTTTCGATTATGGAGGTGACAAAAGGTTCGTCGTAAAGGGTTACGTTGATGCAAGTTTTGACACTGATCCAGATGACTCTAAGTCTCAATCTGGATACATATTGAAAGTGGGAGCAATTAGCTAGAGTAGCTCCGTGCAGAGCATTGTTGACATAGAAATTTGCAAAATACACATGGATTTGAATGTGGTAGACCCGTTGACTAAACTTCTCTCACAAGCAAAACATGATCACACCTTAGTACTCTTTGGGTGTTAATTACATAGCGATGTGAACTAGATTATTGACTCTAGTAAACCCTTTCGGTGTTGGTCACATGACGATGTGAACTATGGGTGTTAATCACATGGTGATGTGAACTATTGGTGTTAAATCACATGGCGATGTGAACTAGATTATTGACTCTAGTGCAAGTGGGAGACTGAAGGAAATATGCCCTAGAGGAAATAATAAAGTTATTATTTATTTCCTTATTTCATGATAAATGTTTATTATTCATGCTAGAATTGTATTAACCAGAAACTTAGTACATGTGTGAATACATAGACAAACAGAGTGTCACTAGTATGCCTCTACTTGACTAGCTCGTTGAATCAAAGATGGTTAAGTTTCCTAGCCATAGACATGAGTTGTCATTTTATTAACAGGATCACATCATTAGAGAATGATGTGATTGAGTTGACCCATTCCGTTAGCTTAGCATTTGATCGTTTAGTATATTTCTATTGCTTTCTTCATGACTTATACATGTTCCTATGGCTATGAGATTATGCAACTCCTGAATACCGGAGTAAGACTTTGTGTGCTACCAAACGTCACAACGTAACTGGGTGATTATAAAGGTGCTCTACAAGTGTCTCCGATGGTACTTGTTGAGTTGGCATAGATCGAGATTAGGATTTGTCACTCCGATTGTCGGAGAGGTATCTCTAGGCCCTCTCGGTAATGCACATCACTATAAGCCTTGCAAGCATTGTAACTAATGAGTTAGTTGCGGGATGATGTATTACGGAACGATTAAAGAGACTTGCCCGTAACAAGATTGAACTAGGTATTGAGATACGGACGATCGAATCTCGAGCAAGTAACATACCGATGACAAAGGGAACAACATATGTTCTTATGCTATTTTACCGATAAAGATCTTCGTAGAATATGTAGGATCCAATATGAGCATCCAGGTTCCGCTATTGGTTATTGACTGGGGACGTGTCTCGGTCATGTCTACATAGTTCTCGAACCCGTAGGGTCCGCACGCTTAATGTTCGGTGACGATTTGTATTATGAGTTTATGTGTTTTGATGTACCGAAGGTAGTTCGGAGTCCCGGATGAGATCGGGGACATGACGAGGAGTCTCGAAATGGTCGAGACGTAAAGATCGATATATTGGAAGACTATATTCGGACATCGGAAAGGTTCCGAGTGATTCGGGTATTTTTGGAGTACCAGAGAGTTACTGGAATTCGTATTGGGCCTTAATGGGCCATACGGGAAAGGAGAGAAAGGCCCCAAAGGGTGGCCGCACCCCTCCCCATGGACTGGTCCGAATTGGACTAGGGAGGGGGGTGCCCCCTTCCTTCCTTCTCCTTCTCCCTTACCTTTTTTCTATTCCATGTGGGAGGCGGAATCCAACTAGGACTAGGGAGTCCTAGTAGGACTCCACACTTGGGCGCGCCCTATGAGGGCAGGCCTCCTCCTCCCTCCATCCTTTATATATGTGGCCAAGGGGCACCCCATAGACACAACAATTGATCATTAATCTTTTAGCCATGTGCGGTTCCCCCCTCCACCATAATCCACCTCAGTCATATCGTAGCGGTGCTTAGGCGAGGCCCTGCGTCGGTAGCATCATCATCACCGTCATCACGCCGTCGTGCTGACGGAACTCTCCCTCGAAGCTCTGCTGGATCGGAGTTCATGGGACGTCATCAAGCTGAACGTGTGCTAAACTTGGAGGTGCCGTGCGTTCGGTACTTGGATCGGTCGAATCGTGAAGACATACGACTACATCAACCGTGTTGTCCTAACGCTTCTGCTTTCGGTCTACGAGGGTACGTGGACACACTCTCCCCTCTCGTTGGTATGCATCACCATGATCTTGCGTGTTCGTAGGAATTTTCTTGAAATTACTACGTTCCCTAAAAAACCAAAGTCCACACTTTGTTCTCATACATGGATCCCATCTCAGATTTCATGGCCTCAAGCCATTTCACGGAATCTGGGCTCATCATCGCTTCCTCATAGTTCGTAGGTTCGTCATGGTCAAGTAACACGACCTCCAGAACAGTATTACCGTACCACTCTGGTGCGGATCTCACTCTGGTTGACCTACGAGGTTCGGTAGTAACTTGATCTGAAGTTACATGATCAGCATCATTAGCTTCCTCACTAATTGGTGTAGGAGATACAGGAACGGATTTCTGTGATGAACTACTTTCCAATAAGGGAGTAGGTACAGTTACCTCATCAAGTTCTACTTTCCTCCCGCTCACATCTTTCGAGAGAAACTCCTTCTCTAGAAAGGATCCATTCTTAGCAACGCATGTCTTGCCTTCGGATCTGTGATAGAAGGTGTACCCAACTGTCTCCTTTGGGTATCCTATGAAGACACATTTCTCCGATTTGGGTTTGAGCTTATCAGGATGAAACTTTTTCACATAAGCATCGCAACCCCAAACTTTAAGAAACGACAACTTTGGTTTCTTGCCAAACCACAGTTCATATGGTGTCGTCTCAACGGATTTAGATGGTGCCCTATTTAACGTGAATGCAGCTGTCTCTAATGCATAACCCCAAAACGATAGTGGTAAATCGGTAAGAGACATCATAGATTGCACCATATCTAATAAAGTATGGTTACGATGTTCGGACACACCATTACGCTGTGGTGTTCCAGGTGGCGTGAGTTGCGAAACTATTCCGCATTGTTTCAAATGAAGACCAAACTCGTAACTCAAATATTCTCCTCCACGATCAGATCGTAGAAACTTTATCTTCTTGTTACGATGATTTTCCACTTCACTCTGAAATGTTATGAACTTTTCAAATGTTTCTTACTTATGTTTCATCAAGTAGATATACCCATATCTGCTCAAATCATCTGTGAAGGTCAGAAAATAATGATACACGCCGCGAGCCTCAACCACTACAAAAAAAAGACACATCCGTGACATTTTGGGCCAAACAAATTTTTTTCTGTCATACATATGACACTTCTATGACGATAATTGTGACAAAACCCGGTATCATCATAGATGTGGTGGGCTCCTACTTCTATGACAAAAAAATCATGACAGAAAATGGGCTTTTCGTCCAGGGCGGGCCGGAGACGCAGCTGCATGACATTCTTTGGGCCGTCCATGACGAAAAAAACCGTGGTAGAAGCGAGGGCGAGGAAAATTTCGGGGAGTTCCCGGTTACGGTGGGAGGTCGGGGGCCGAGCGATGCGCGTTTCTCTCGTACACGTACGCGCGTGTGTGCGAGGCGTTGGCTCTAACTGAACCCGAGCGAGGCGTTGGGCTCTAACTGAACCCGAGCGATTGCATTGCAGGCTACGCGTTACTGAACCCGAGCGATCGATCGATGGCTGTTAACTGAACCCGATCAAGCGATTCCTTCGCTACTGCTGCTAACTGAAGCCGATCGATGCTGCCTCTGGGATGAACAGTGAGC